>NW_016107910.1:33772-65939 GCF_001604975.1 Cebus imitator | reverse complement strand
ATTTATTCTGGCATATATGAGGGAAAAGAAAACCCAGGAAACTCACCATTGTGTGAGTGTCATTCATGGGGTCCCATGGTCCCTAGCAGATGTGACTTCTTTCCACCCTTCAGAGTCTTCTTATATTTGCTATTTATATAATGTCCAGGGATTTTAGTTCTACTTAATAAGAAGAATAGGGAAAATTATGTCCACTCCATTTTCTTAGAAGCAACAGTCTGAAACCAATTTTATTCCCATATTTCTTACGCAATTTTCAGAAAGACCATTTTATATTACTAAAATTTGTAAACTTTCTAGTTTTGCCATGTCAAAAAGAATTCTTAAAACCTAAAGTAGTATAGAAAGCCACTGTATAACAGTTTATAATTTCAGTTCTAAATTTGATAATGATACTCTTTATACCAACTAGAATTTCTTCTGTACAGTAGGGCTACATAAATACAAGGCCTCCTTAGATATTCTTTTTTTTTTTAGAGACGGAGTTTCACCATGTTGGTCAGGCTGGTCTCGAATTTCTGACCTCGTGATCCGCCCGCCTCAGCCCCCCAAAGTGCTGGGATTACAGGCCTGAGCCACCGTGCTCAGCCTGATATTCTTTAGTGTAAATAAAAAACATGAATGAGGATAATTTTATACTTGGTAAGATTTCAAAAAATATGCAGGGCAAAACAGAAGAACTATTCAGTTAGTCCAAAAAGGCAAATTATTCTTTATATCTGATGGGGGGAATTTTCCCTTCAGGTTTATAAAATGCAGTTCCTTGGATGGATTTAGCATTGACGCTAAATGTGAAGTTTGAAACGTGAATGACTTTGTATACTCCAAAGTGAAAATTACGTAGTATAAAATAAAAATGTGTGTGGATATTAATTTTCTTAGCTTTGATAACTTCTTTCATAGGAGAAATACTGGTTTAAAAAGCATAATTCCATTTTTTTTCTTTTTAACACTTTTTTATTTTTAATTTTTGTGGATATATACTAGGTGTGTGTATTTAAAAGTACATGGAACATTTTGGTACAGGCGTGCAATGCATAATAATCACATCATGGAACACTGGGTATCCATCCCCTCAAGCGTTTCTCCTTGGTGTTGCAAACAGTCCAGTTATACTATTTCAGTGATTTTATAATCTACAATTACATTATTATTAACACTAGCAGCCAGTTTTCCATTACATCATATCATTGAAAATAGATTGTTATACTTCAGAAAAGAAAAAACATGGCCATTTCTTACTAAAGCTTCTTAAAATTGTCATGTAATTTCTCTATTTTCTATCTATGAACACTTAACAAATTATAAACGCAGAAGCTTTTCTTTTACAATAATCTTAGCCACCAATGTTTGTAAAAATGATAGTATGAGCAGAAGGAGGGAAACATCAGTCTCTCTAGGATGATTTTTGATTCATTTGGGTCAGAAACAACCTAAAAAATGAGCTTTGTAAAACAGATTTGCAAAATAATTATCCAGCAAGAAAGAACATTAGTTTATTATTCCATGTGGGAAAAAAAGGCAGAAACCAGGCTTCTATTTATCGTCAACTTCTTTGCACCATTCTTGAGAGAAATTAGTGATTACAGAATGTACAATGATAAAGGTACAGTAATATGTTATGTGAATATTGGAAGTATGTGAGATTTTATTGCAAACTGAAGCTAAAATATTTCCTCTTTGGATATTCCTCAAAAGTAGAAGGGACTGGAAAAATGACTACATGTATAAATACAATGCTAATAGGTTTTTATCATTTTTACAGAATCATAGATAATTGAATTAATCTTAGAGGCTGCTATGGTCTGAATATTTGTCTCCCCTACTCCAAATTAACATGTTAAAATCCTAACCCCCAAGGTAATAGTGTTAAGAGGTGAGGTCTTTTGGAGGTAAATAGATATTGAGAATGGATCTCTCATAAATGGGATTAGTGCTTTTATAAAGGAGAGCCCA
Source organism: Cebus imitator (assembly GCF_001604975.1). Taxonomy (NCBI): domain Eukaryota; kingdom Metazoa; phylum Chordata; class Mammalia; order Primates; family Cebidae; genus Cebus; species Cebus imitator. Next base: position 63,983 of record NW_016107910.1, on the reverse strand, counting down.
GAGAGATCCCTTGTCTCTTCTGCCATGTGAGGTTACAGCAAAAAAAAAACAGTGTCTAAGAAGTGGGCTTTTACCATACTTTGGAACTTCCAACACCTTGGTCTTTAGCCTCCAGAACAATTAGGAATAAATTTCTGTTGTTTATAAGCCAACTGATCCATAATATTTTACTATAGCAGCCTGTGATAGTTAATTTTATGTGTCAATTTCACTGAGCTAAATGTTTCCCAGATGGTTTGCAAAACATTATTTCTAGGTGTGCCCCTGAGAGTGTTACTGTCGCAGATTATAATTTGCATATATAGACTGAGTTAAGATCACTTTTACCAGTGTGAGTGGGTATCATACAATTTATTGAGCACCTGAAGTTTCCATCCTCTTTTTGCATGAAAATGTCAGGGATATGAAACATATCACTCTGAAAGTTTCCCAGTCCAGTTTTTTAAGTGTTTTCACAATGCTCTTCCTTAAACTGAATCAATATCTATTGTTTTATTTTATTGAGGTATTGTTTCCAGTTCTTTGCTTCAGATCTTCTTCACCCTGACCTCCCCCTTCTACACTCCAGCTATCAATTATGTGAAGAGCCTTTTTTCACTGTTTCAAATTAAATAATCCTACTTTGAAATATTTAGGTTTTTCAACCACTTTATATGATCAATGGACAAGTTATTTTATCACTCTAGACCTCAGATTATGTGTAAAATTAGGAAAACGATTTCCAAATTCTTTACTTTGAATAATAAATGTCCCACCAGAGTGGCCATAAACCTAAAAATAATAGTGTATCTTTTCAACCAGAACTCCTATGTATTAACAACACAAACATAATGGCTATTAAAAATGAGGACTCTAAAGCCCTATACATTTCTAAGTGCATTTCTATTAAACAATAGAAAGCTATATTACAAACTTTTATTTTATTTTATTTTATTTTGTTTATTTTTATTCTACTTTGGACTCTGGGGTACATGTGTACATCCTTCATCCTGCAGGATTGTTGCATAAGTATGTACATGCCATGCTGGTTTGCTGCCTCCATCCTCCCCCGCACCCCCGTCGTCTACATCAAGCATTTCTCCTGGTGTCATCCCTTCCCATCGTCCCCTCCCCACCACCCCACTTAGCCCAGTGAGTGTTGTTCTCTTCCCTGTGCCCAAGTATTCGCATTGTTCATCACCTGCCTATGAGTGAAAACATGTGGTGTCTGTTCTGGTGTCAGTTTGCTGAGAATGATTGTTTCTCTGCAAAGGACATGAACTTATCGTTTTTTATGGCTGCATTGTATTCCATGGTGTATATGTGTTTAAATGTATGTCATTATATATTTCTTAGTTCATGCATGCTATACATAGAGGGTGCACTTTCCTGTTAGATATTCATTCATTAGTTCCATATATATTGCTGAAATTTTACTATGTATCAAACACTGCTTCTGGTTCTTAGGACACAGTGGTAAATATAATAGGTATAGTCTTATCCTCAGGGAACTTAAATGTATAAGTATAGATGATGAGCAACAGTAATATATATGTACAGGTGATAAATAGAAAAACAAGTATCAATTATAAAATTTGACCAAGTGTTATGAATAAAAAGAACCGGGTAGAATATTTAGCTGTGCTGACATAGTGTTGTAAAGTTTTTTCCAAATTTACCTGATCTTAAGAATAATTCGGGGAAGGGAAACAGATTCTCTGGCCCTTTCTTGTAAATTTTGATTCAGTAGGCCTAGAATAGGGTAATCTATATTTTTAAGAAGTATCCGAGTTATTTCTTATGTTAAGGCATACACTAGTAAGGTGGAATGGGGAATAATGTTAGATTGGGAATAAAAAGACTTGGCCTCTACCTACTACTGACTGACTATGTGATCAAGGGAAAGCTAATCTGGCTCCATTTTACATACGTGTGTGTGTGTATGTGTGCGTGTGCACGTGTGTGTGTGTATATATATATATATGCGCATAGAAAACTTTATGTTTTAGACGTAAAATTTATATGTATATATGCATATATATGTATATATAAAGTATATATGCGTGTGCACTTGCACACACATATATGTGCAAAAGAGGTCCTTTTACAACACATCACCTCCAAATTTTCTGTCTGCCATGAGCATTCTATTATATTGGCAAATAATGAGAAATAAAATGATATATGTATATATGCCTATATACATATATATGTATATATGAGCTGAATTTATATATATACATATATACATGTATATATTGAACTCAATCTCAAGATGCCCCCCAACTCTAAATCAATATGTGTAATAGATAATAGTTTACCATATAATTTATAAGCACTGTTCCATTTAAAGGCATTTCAAATCTAGTCATGTTCCTTTGAAAATAAATATCTATAAAATGTAAAAACATAAAGTTGTTTTCTATGAACTTTAAGTCCTGCAAAATGCATTTCATACATTCAAACATGTTGTTTCTATCAACATTTGATCATGCAAGGGTACATTTTAATTTATGTTCACTATAACCGTAACGCAGATGGAAAGGACAGGCATTAAACTGAATTGTAGCAAGAAGGAGTAGAGAGGGACTAACTGTCCTCAAGGACTCACAGTGCTTCCAATTTACTGTCCACATGTAATATCTCAAAATATTTCTCCAATATATTATTCTCATTTAGGGATAATTGATCATACTAAATTTCAAGTTTCTTGAGAGAGCTGGATTTTTCCCATGGCATGTAGAAAACTTCTGGCACGTAACAGGTGTTCAGTTTACCTTTGCTAAATGAATAACTCAGTAAATAGGCACTAACCTGGAAACGACATTTCAAGTCGAAGGAAAGCATGGACATAATTAACAATCATTGATAAGGTCAAAGGAAAAACATACCAAGTTTGCTTCCTAGAAGTATGACATTAAAATAAAAAACTGAAACTTTCAAATTGTACCATCAGTAATGGTTAACTAGATATCCTCAGGCAAAGTTCATTTTGGTGATCAGTAACTAGAAGGTATATTAGACTTAAAAACATCTAAATAGTTTTTCATGAAAGCTCAAGAATATATTTGTGTGGCTAACATATTCTCCTTTAGAATAATTTGCCATATGTTACAGAAGAGATCCTCTTACAACACATCACCTCCAAATTTTCTCTCTGCCATGAGCATTCTATTATGTTGGAAAAGCATGAGAAAAAAGGATAGTAAGCGGTTCCTTATTCTTTCATCTAATATGAGTTTGAATGAATATTAAGCAAGAAGGAAATGGCATAAATTCTTCCTCCTTTTTCACATATTAAGATCTTTGTGTAGAAATAGGAAACTCTGCACGTAGTAATGCCTAAGTGAGGGAACTGATGTTAGTAGTTCTGGCCATTTTTTACAGTAAGTGTGCCTAAAATACCTTGATATCAAGGAGAACCCTAGCCAGAAATCCTGTGGATAGCTTATCTTTATTTTGTAAGTGTATGTTTTTAAAGAGATTCTGTCCCTGTCTCCTCTCTTGCAGTATGGGTGTCTCAAGTAGACTCTATGGCTGTCCATAGAATCTGAACATTGCTGTCATGGCACAAGTTACTTATCAGTACCAGTGGCATGATACATTTATAAAAATGAAAAACTCAGTAGAGAAGTTGGAAGATAAATTAAAGGATATCTTATTGAAAGTAGAGCAAAAGGAGAAACAGATTGGAAGTAGAAATCTTAGAATAACAGTTATAGTCCATATATATAAAATAATCAATTCAGTTGGAGCAGATCAGAAAATTCCAGGAAATATTTCTTTAAGGTGATGGAATTATTATACTGCCAAATGTGTATGAATGTGTTGAGAGGAGACTTATGCAACTGGGAAAGGGTTTGAGGATAAATTAGTAGTATGTACCTAGAAAATAAGTCAAGCAAACATAAATATCAAAAACATAAATTAAGTAAATGATGAATTACAAGGAAACAAAACAATGCTAAGTTATGCAGAAAACAAAAAATGATATTTCACTGCATAATTCAAATGTGTAAAGCATTGACATAGTCGTAATAATTAATACCAAGCTGAACAAAGTTATAGGAGGATAAGGAGAGAGGAATTATGCATGTAAGTGAAAGGATCAATGAGGAAATCTTGAAAGAGTTTTTTTTTTTTTTTTGCTTTGCACTTCATAGTGAAAAATCAATAGACAATGCCTGACATTGAACAAATCAGGAAGTTGCAATACAAACATATAAGAGAGACTGCTGTTTATTTCCCATATTTGTCCTCACCTTCCAGAATTACAGAAGGTTTAGCTGGGCACATGTTTGCTCACAGTAAAATTACATTTGCTGCTTCTCTTATAGTTTGGTGTGACCATGTGACTAATCTTTAGCCAATGGGATATAAGTAAAAGGATCTCATGGCAGTTTCCAGGAATCCTTGTTAAAAGACAGCTGGTAAACACCCTTTACCCCTTATTCTTCTCTCTCTCTGTCATGCTGTCTGGTGTACGTATGCTTTCATTTTGGAACTTGATAAAAAGGGCCACATCATAGGGAGAGCAGAATGGAAATTGGAAGGCATCAGGGTTTCTGTGGACATTGTAGAGCCAAACTGCCATGCTAGCTGTAAATTGCATGCCCATGGACTTATACATGGAATTGAAATATCTTGTCTAAGCCATTGTTAGTTTTGGGTATTTTATTACTTACAGCTAAACCTAAATCTCATTAATACCGCACATCATTCATAGACGAAAGTAAATACCAAAGGAAATCTAAGAGTGGAAAGTGGTTGGGTTCGGACTATTGAAAAATGATAGGAGGGAATGCTGGTTTTGTAGCAAGTTCTACAGAACTTGACTTCCTAAGCTATATACATATATAACTTTGATTTAAAAAAATAGAAACGAAACAAGAATACATGCTCTACATTTCCCTATTTTTGGCTGTTGTTTAGGCTCTTCATACTATTATCCTACTCCAATTCCTCTTCAGCCATTTTGTTTTTCTTGTGTCATCCCTCTTGCTAGACTCTGAGCTCCTTAAAATAGAAATAATGTCTAATGCACTTCTCTCTCCTTGGTAGTATACTTTAATGCATAGCAGCATGCTAAATAAACACAGTATTGAATTTGATTTTCCATCTGAATTCTAACAAGAAAAAGCAAGACTGAACAGGACAGTACTTATTTTGCAAATATTATTTATTTTCAGAACTCTGTACTCTATAAATTCTCTCTATATTGCTCTTTTCCTCATATATATATACATATATATATACATATATATACATATATATATACATATAAATATATACTATATATATACGTATATATATACATATATATATATACACACATATATATATATACATGATATGAGATGGAGCCTCATTAGGTTGTCCAGGCTGCACTTGAAATCTTGGGCTCAAGTGATCCTCCCAGCTCAGCCTTCTGAGTAGAGGGGACTACAGGTGTGTACTATCAAGCNTTGAGTCCCTGTTATTTTGCCCTCCACTATCTCCTTCTCCCCATGCCCTTTCTTTGAGGCAGGTGCGTGTGTTCTTTCTTTAAGATACTTCCCTCTTGATCTACTGAGATGATCTTCCAGTGTGTGTACTGATGTCAACCGACACTTTCTCACAAGAGTCAACTGTTAGCATCTCTTCCCAGCTCTGTGTTGAGTAAGACATAGAACCAGCTATGGTAGAAATTTTTACACCACAGAAATCAGCAAATAATCAAGGATTTTTTTTCCTTAAAGAATTGATTGTTAAATACTTACTAGCAGTACCACTTTCAAAATTGTATACCAACATCTTTTAAATGGGACATAAACTACAGTTCCCATGATTGATCAGTATAATTTTTAAAATTTAATTGTATTTTATTTTAAATTCTGGGATACATGTGCAGCATGTGCAGGTCTGTTACAAAAGTGAATGTGGTGCTGTGGTGGTTTGCTGCACTTATCAACCTTTGAAATAGGTATTAAGCACTGTATGTATTAGCTATTTATCCTGATGCTCTCCCTTCCCCTACCCTTGACAGGCTTCAGTGTGTATTGTTCCCCTCCCTGTGCCCATGTGTTCTCATTGTTTAGCTCCCACTTATAAGTAAGAACATGTGGTATTTAGTTTTCTGCTCCTGTGTCAGTTTGCTGAGGATAACGGCTTCCAACTTCATTCATGGCCCTGCAAAGGACATGATCTCATTCCTTTTTGTGGCTGCATAGTATTCCATGGTGTATATGTACCACATTTTCTTTACCCAGTCTATCATTGATGTGCATGTGAGTTGCTTGCATGTCTTTGCTGTTGTTAATAGTGCTGCAATGAACATATGTGTGCATGTATCTTTATAACAGAATGATTTCTATTATTTTAGGTATATGCCCAGTAATAGGATTGCTGGGTCAAATGGTATTTCTGGTTTAGGTTTCTGAGGAATCACCACACTGTCTTTCACAATGGTTGGATTAAAGACTTAAATGTAAACCCAAAACTATCAAAACCTTAGAAAAAAATTAGGCAATACCATTCGGGACATAGGCATGGGAAAAGATATTATGACAAAAACATCAAAAGTAATTGCAACAAAAGCAAAAATAACAAAAATAACAAATTAAACAAAAGAGTTTCTGCACAGCAAAAGAAACTACATCAGAGTGAACAGACAACTTACAGAATGGGAAAAAATTTTTACAATCTATGCATCTGACTAAGGTCTAATATATATAATCTACAAGGAACTTAAACAAATTTACAAGAAAAAACAAAACTTCATTAAAAAGTGGGCAAAGGACATAAACAGACACTTCGCAAAAGAAGAAATTTATGCAGCCAACAAACAAAAACATGAAAAAAAGTTCAACATCACTAATCTCTAGAGAAATGCCAATTAAAACCACAATGAAATACTATCTTACGCCAATCAGAATGGCAATTATTAAAAAGTCAAGAAACAACAGATGCTTGTGAGGCTGTGGAGAAATAGGAAAACTTTTATACTGTTGGTGGGAATGTAAAATAATTTTAATCTATTGTTCATTGTATGAGATATATTTTAATTCACCTCATGCAATTTTTAAACAATGTTATTGAGATATATTTAACATACCACACAATTCATTCATTCAATGTGTACAATTAAAATGTTTTCTATATATTTGCAGAGCTGTGCACCAGTCACCACTATCCAATAAAGAACATTTTCATTATGTCAGAAATAAACCCCATACACATTAGCAGTCATTTCCCATTCCACCCTACCGCCAGCTCCTGACACCACTAATCTACTTTCTGTCTCTAGAGTTTGCCTAATGTGGATACTTCATAAAAATGAAATAATATAATATGTGGTATTTTGCAACAGGTTTCTTTCATTTAGAATAATATTTTAAGATTCATCCATTTTATAGCACTTATTAATATTTCATTCCTTTGTATGGCTCCATAATAGTCCATTATATACATATAACCAGATGTTGTCTATTCATTCACTTGGTGAATGTTTCCATTTGGATATTATGGAAAACTCTATTATGAATATCAGTGTACAACTTTTTCAGTTGGACATAGCTTTTTCATTCTTTTGAGTGGAGTGAAATCCATTCCAGCAGTGGAATTTTTGGTCTTATGATAACTCTGTTAAAATTTTAAGGATTGTTTTCAAAGTTGCTAAAATGTTTTACATTCTTACCAGCAATATATAAGGATTACAAGTTCTCCATATGCTGGCAAACACTCATTATTATGTATCTTTCATGTAATGTTGTTACAGTGGGTAAATGGCATCTTGTGGTTTTTATTTCCATTTCCATAATGACTAATGATGTTGAATGTATTTTCATGTAAATATTGGTACTATGTATGTCTTTATAAGAGAAATGTCTATTCAGTTCCTTTGCCTATTTTTTAAATTAGGTTATTTGCATTTTTATTATTGACTTGTAAGTGTTCTTTACATGCTCTGATATAAATTCCTTATCAGGTATATTATTTCAAAATATTATCTCCTATTCTGTGGGTTACCTTTTCACTTTATTGCTTGTAATGCTTGGGGCACCTCATGTAAGATTTTAAAGCTTTCATTTATGCCACTCAGTAACCATAGCATGAAAGTTATAGAAAATATCTTACCCGAACTATTTCACAGTCAACGTTTAATTCAGTTGCAACGGCTTCAATTTTCTCTCTACAAACAGAGCCCAGGCTGGTCATGCCATTGTCCCAATACTTCTTAAGGGTAGCTAAGTCTCGGTCACTGAACTGAGTGCGGTCCTGTAGCTAAAAAACACATTTTTAAATTGTTTTAAATTTCTAAGTTTAAAATAATCAAAGGAAATTATATTATACAGAGAAACATCAGGGTGAGATGTGCTATAATATTAGCGAAATTTATTTCACAATTCTTACTTTGTTCTCCCATTCTGAAAATTAGCATTTTTATTTTTCAAATTTCCATAACAATATAGCATGATAAGATGAAATACATAGAATTTTTGAATTGATAGCAATTAAACAATGTTGATTTTAAATAGTTTTGATAACACAAATAATACATGTTCATTGTATAAAATACAGATATAAAAATAAGATAATTTAAAATACTTACAAATTAGAAATAATGCTTGTTAACATTTTAATGTATATTCTTTTAAACTTTTTTCTACAATACGGATATTTAGATTCACATACTAAACACAAAAAAGTAAAGAAAGGATTACATTAGTAAGTGGACTTTTGATAAATTAATCTAGATTTGCCATACAAATCTAGATATTGGTTTCATACTGATGTTATAATTAATTTAAAAGGTAAATAAGAGAAAAGTAAGAAGATAATGTAGCACTAAAATAATATTTATGGCTTCATCAAGTTTCATAATAAACCTACCCTTTTTGTTCTTAGGTTTTCTTTATCCAAGAAACTATTGTATTTACATATTGTTTTATTTCAATCAATCCTAGGTATCCCTTGGAAGTAAATTAGAAACACGATAGAATAATGACCTCTACTTTGCTGATGAGTAATCAGAAAAAGCTAGGTCAAACGGCTAATTCAACAGGACATAGAGAGTCCACGGCAGAGCGATAAATAGAAATATCTGATATTTTCTAGTTGTTTTTATCCCAATGATGTCTTGAATTATTTTTCAGAGGTGGTGGAAAAATCTAAACATGAGCTTTAATTAAAAATATATATCCTACAAAGCCCTGTGTGTGTGCTTCTGATGAAATAGAGAGAGAGAAAAATGAGAGAGAGAGAGAAGAGAGAGAGAGTGAGAGAGAGAGAGAGAAAAAAAAGAGAGATACTGTGAGAGTGATTCTGGGACAACTGTTGCAATTCATGGTTTGAGGTATGGAGTTCTGTTGCGTTCTTCTGCCTAAGATGATATATGATCAAGTCCCACACAGAACAGAAGCTAGCCCTCCAAAACTCCTTAGACATACAATGCTTTCAACATTTACTTTCTAACTGAAATTCAACATGAAACCTCCTAAATTAGATTCAAGTAACAGTGGAAAATAATATACACAACATATAAAACATGACTTAATAAAAATGCAATAAAATAAATTTGAAAAAAAAATTAAACAGTAAAAAAAAAAATTTAAAAAAAAGGCTTGCCATAGCTAAAACTGATGTAATACTAAACAACAGTTGCAAATGTTTCTGTTTTAAATCTACAAGTTTTTGAAAAGTAAACTTAGCCACCAAAAAGGAAAATAAATATATGAATTCTTGGTTTATTACCAAGAAAGTGAAGTTAAATTGAATTCTTAAAGCATGCTTCTTCATAAGATAGATCATATTTTGTGTGTGTATGATAATAAATTTCATTATCACCTAAATCTATTCTCTTCTACTTAAAAAATCCCTGATGAGTAACAGTTATTGTAAGTACTAATATTAAATTACATGTTTCCAATAAATGAATTAAAACATGCCATCTAATTTTTTTAATTAAGACTAATCATCTAGTTACTTACAACAAAAAATCACATTAGGTGTTCAGCCAACATTGATTGAACTATCATTGCAGAGCTAAAATTCATACAATAAAAAAGAGAGCAGGATAAATTTCAGGAAGATTCTATGGAGATTCAAATAATTTATCATAACAACCAGGATAAATATTCCCATAATTTTCCTTTATATCATATTCTCCAGTGCAAACTAACTTACATTACTGTCACAATGGAAGTAATAATGAACAGAACACTGAACACACTCAGCTAATTAATTTGTAATTCATTTAGAGGACATCTAAACCTGATTCATTCTTTAAACTGAACTAAATAAAATCCGATTTGATTTGCTAGAAATGTGCTGGGGTTGTAGCACTAGCAATGCTAAAGGCGACCTATCATGGCAATGCCTATTAAGGAGAAGCATATACAGGAAGTGCAGTTATTTTTAAAGTTCCTAAGAGCATATTTTTACTAAGAAAACAGATAATAGAAGTCAATTAGCAATGAAACTGTGAATACCTATTTAGACAATTTTTTTAAAGTGAACATTTAAAAGAGAAGATGAATTTTTCCCTAGGGAAGCTTCAAGTTGAGGTCAGTTTTGTTTTTCTATTGGATTTTCAAGCCACTTTCACTTTACAAGGCATCATGAAACCTAAATCTGTGGCTGAGGTGAAGGAGACAGGCAATTACCTTGCTGATTTTGTGAAAAGAGTAGCATTCCAATAATCCAGGCAATCTAGGTAAAAGCTGAAGCTTTGGCCAAGTAACCAGATAACTGTACTTAACAAGTGACTTCACTCGGTTTATATTGCAATGTATAATAATAGAAATCTTCTGTTGTTTTATCAGCCTCAAGGACACTTCTAAGAGTTTGTTTCTTTGCTATTGTTTTTTAAATAACATTAAATGACAACCCCGACAAAGGGGTGCAGAGTTTCCTGTTTTAAGTATGTATCTTGGTTAAATGTGGAGCAGAGTGATATGTTTGTACTTAAATGACTATTTGAAATGAATATTAAAAATCTCTAACTCAACACTGCCCTTTTGAGTGCATGTGCACTTAAAAAGAAAACCAAACAAATGGCATGACACTGCAAATCTAAACTTTTCAACTTAATAGTGTCTTAGAGATTTTTCTAAATCATCAAAAACAGATATGTCTCAGTCTTTTTTGTGATAAGAACACAATGCGACATCAACCCTCTTAACAAAATTTTAAATGTACGATTTAGTATTGTTAATTACAGGCACAACGTTGTACAACAGATGTCTAGAAGTTATTCACATTTTATAACTGAAATTTAATACCTGTAGAATAACAAACTCCCCATTTCTCCCTCCCCCCAGCTCCTGGAAACCACTTTTCTGCTCTTTGGTTTTATGAGTTTGACGATTTTAGCTTACTCATATAAGTGGAACCAAAGAGTATCAGTCTTTCTGTGACTTGCTTACTTCACTTAACAAAATGTCTTCCAGGTTCATCCATGTTGTCCTGTATGGCAGCATTTCCTTCCTTCTTAAGGTTAAATAATATTCCATTGTATGTATGTGACACATTTTTCTCTATTTATCTCTCTATTGACATTTAGGTTGTTTCCATATTTTGGCTATTGTGAATAAAGATGCAGTAAACATCAGAGGGCAGATATCTTCTTGATATCCTGATTTCTTTTATTATTTTTATACCAGATGTGAGGTTGGTGGATCATATGGTCATTCTATTTTTAATTGTTTGTGTACCTCAGTGTTTTTAACTGCTACCTTGTGCTCCATCATATGGGCAATCCACATTTTAGTTACAGTTATTTATTGATGGACATTATATGTGATGTGAAATTCCTAGCGGTATGTTTTGATCACCTTCTCTTCTTCTCATTGGTGAGGAAGGGATTTTTGCCCTGAAGTCATAGGGATGGCCAAAACACTGACTCCCAACACTAGATACGATATCAACAATAGTGTATTAGTCATATATGCTCACAAGCTGAGGACATTTTATGCCATGCAGAACCACATGGGGCTATGCTTAGGAATAGAGTAACCAAGCAGGGGCTGTGGGAAGCAAACCTGTAGTAACAAGAATGTAGTGTAACTCCTGGTTCCAAAAGGAGGATGTGATTGGCTTCTTTGAATTATTCTGTGGACTGGCAGGGAACTGAGGAACCAAGGCATAAACAGATTGAGTTTGGTGCCCATTCTATGAAGAACTATTTGAATAGCATATTTCATCTGCAGGAAAACAATGTGGAGGCCCATTTAAGGATCTCCCGGTTTTCCCAAGAAGCTAATATGTGCTTAATATGGGGCCTTAATTTTAGGCCTTATACCACAGTGTGATTAGTGAGCCAAAGGGTATGTGCATTTAAATTAATAAACTAGGTATTGAAGGAATGTATATCAAAATAATAAAACCTATTTATGACAAACCCCCAGCCAATATCATACTAAATGGGCAAAAGCTGGAAGCATTTCCATTGAAAACTGGCACAAGACAAGGATGCCCTCTCTCACCACTCCTATTCAACATAGTATTGGAAGTTCCAGCCAGGGCAATCAGGCAAGAGAAAGAAATAAAGCGTATTCAAATAGGAAGACAGGAAGTCAAATTGTCTCTGTTTGCAGATGACATGACTGTATATTTAGAAGACCCTGTCATCTCAGCCCAAAATCTCCTTAAGCTGATAAGTAACTTCAGGAAAGTCTCATGATACAAAATCAAGGTGCAGAAATCACAAGCATTCTTATACACCAATAATAGACAAACAGAGAGCCAAATCATGAGTGAACTCCCATTCACAATTATGACAAAGAGAATAAAATACCTAGGAATACAACTTAAAAGGGATGTGAAGGACGTCTTCAAGGAGAACTACAAACCACTGCTTAAGAAAATAAGAGAGGACACAAACAAATAGAAAAGAATTCCATGCTCATGGATAGGAAGAATCAGTATCGTGAAAATGGCCATACTGCCCAAAGTAATTTATAAATTCAATGCTATCCCCATCAAGCTACCATTGACTTTCTTCACAGAATTAGAAAAAACTACTTTAAACTTCATATGGAACCAAAAAATAGCCCATGTAGCCAAGACAATCCTAACCGAAAGGAACAAAGCTGGAGGCATCATGCTACCTGACTTCAAACTATACTACAAGGCTACAGTCAACAAAACAGCATGGTACTGGTACCAAAACGGAGATATAGACCAATGGAATGGAACAGAGGCCCCAGAAATAATGGCACACATTTACAATCATCTGATTTTTGACAAACCTGACAAAAAAAAGCAATAGGGAAAGAATCCCTCATTCAATAAATGGTGTTGGGAAAACTGACTAGCAATACGCAGAAAACTGAAACTGGACTCCTTCCTCACACTTTACACAAAAAGTAACTGAAGATGGATTAAAGACTTAAATGTAAGACCTAAAACCATAAAAACCCTGGAAGAAAACCTAGGCAATACCATTCGTGACATAGACATGGGCAAAGACATCATGACTAAAACACCAAAAGCAGTGGGAACAAAAGACACAATTGACAAATGGGATCTAATTAAACTAAAGGGGTTCTGCAAAACAAAAGAAAGTATCATCAGAGTGAATAGGTAACCTACAGAATGGAGGAAAATTTTTGCAATCTATCCATCTGAAAAAGGGCTAATATCCACAATCTACAAGGAGCTTAAACAAATTTACAAGAAAAAAACAAACAACTCCATTAAAAAGTGGGCAAAGGATACAAGCAGACACTTTTCAAAAGAAGACATTAATGCGACCAACAAATGTGAAAAAAAAAAAAAAAACTCATCATCACTGGTCATTAGAGAAATGCAAATCAAAATCACATTGAGATACCATCTCAGGCTAGTTAGAATGGTGACTATTAAAAAGTAGTCAGGAAACAACAGATGCTGGAGAGGATATGGAGAAATAGGAACGCTTTTACACTGTTGGTGGGAGTGTAAATTAGTTCAACCATTATGGAAGACAGTGTGGTGATTCCTCAAGAATGTAGAGTCAGAAATACCATTTGACCCAGCAATCCCATTACTGGGTATATATCCAAAGAATTATAAATCATTCTACTATAAAGACACATGAACACATAGGCTTGTTGCAGCACTCTTCACAATAGCAAAGACTTAGAACCAAACCAATTGCCCATCAATGATAGACTGGATAAAGAAAATGTGGCACATATTCACCATGGAATACTAAGCAGCTATAAAAAAAGGATGAGTTCATGCCCTTTTCAGGGACATGGATGAAGCTGGAAACCATCATTCTCAGTAAACTAACACAAGAACAGAAAATGAAACACTGGATGTTTTCACTCATAAGTAGGTGTTGAACAATGAGAACACAAAGACACAGGGAGGGGAACATCACACATCGGGGTATTTTGGGGTGTGGGGTACTAGGGGAGAGATGGCATTAGGAGAAATACCTAATGTAGATGGTGGGCTATGGGTGAATGTAACCACCAGGACACATGTATACCTATGCAATAAACCAGCATGTTCAGCACATATACCCTAGAACTTAAAGCATAATAAATTTTTTTTTAATATTTTCAAGCTGCCTTTCAATGACAGCAGAAATGCATGATAGTCCTTTTTTTCCTCTAACTTTATAAATGCTAAGTTTTATTCTACTATGTAATTTTTGCCAATTTAGTGAAAACATAGCTTATTATTTTGTTTTCTTGAAGCATAAGGAGAATTAATCATTTTATATGCTTATTGAACATATGCATTTATTTTTATGTTAAATGCTCATTTAAAGAATCATGGCTTTCTTCTTCATTTTTAAAATTTCTATACTCCTAGTGACCAGAACTGTACTAGTAAACATATGTTAAAGTGTTATCTTTTTTACATAATGATATTTTAATCACACTGCATACATTTTTATTATTAGCAATGTTTTACTATTTTAAATTGTGTATATGATTTTTAGAAAATACTATGCCCCATATATTGTTTCACTGAATTTATTTATTAACACTGTTTCTCTCTTTGGCTTGTTAACTATATGAGGTGGATTATCATGTCCTCAAAAGTAGTCCTCTTATGTGACTTGTTCTGAGAAAAAAAATTAATTTGACTGATGTATTTTTCAAATTGTGGTAAAGCGTAAGTAACATTTGCCATTATAAACGCTTTTCAGTGTACACTTCAGTAATGTTAAATATAGTTACTCTGTTGTGCCACCAATCTCTATAACTTTTTCATATCCATTAAACTAGCATTCCCCAACCTTTTTGGCACCAGAAACCAATTTCATGGAAGACAATTTTTTCATGGATGAGGGTGGTATTGGGTAGGGGAGGATGGTTTCAGGATGAAACTGTTTTACCTCACGTTAGCAGGCATTAATTAGATGCTCATAAGGAGTGCACAACTTAGAGCCCTTGCATGCACAGTTCAATTAGGGTTCCCACTCCTATGATAATCGAGTGCCATCACGAATCTGAAAGGAGGCAGACCTCAGGCATTAATGCTCATTTGCCTGCTGTTCACCTCCTGCTGTGTGGACCTGTACCAGTCCATGGCCCATAGGGTGGGAGCCCCTGCATTAAACTACCCATTTCCCCTCCTGCTACCCCAAGCAATGACCATTCTATTATACCATCTTGAGTTTAACTACTCTAGATAGCTCATATAAATAAAATAATAAAATATTTGTGTTTATGTAACTGGCTTATTTCATTTAGCATAATGTCTTCAAAGTTCATCTATGTCACAGCATGTGTCAGAATTTCCTTCCTTTGTAAGATGAATAATATTTCATGGTATGCATGTGCCAAATTTTTGTTCATGCATTCATTCATTGGTGAATATCTAGATTGTTTCCATCTTTTGGCTGTTGAGAATAATGCTATGAATATAGGCATACAAATTTCTTTTTAAAATCCAGTTTTTACTTCTTTGGGATATATACCCAGAAGTGGAATTCTTGGATCATATGGTAATTCTATTTCTCACTTTTTGAGAAACCTCCATACTGTTTTCCCCAGCAGATATACTGTCTCACATTCCCACTAACAGTGCACAGAGGTTTTAATTTCTCTGTCTCCTCACTAACCCTTGCCATTTTCTGTGCATGTGTATGTGTGTGTGTGCATGTGTGTGTTCTGACAGTAGATATCCTAACTGGTGTGAGGTGACATCTCTTTGAGTGTTTGATTTGCATTTCCCTAAGATTAGTGATGTTGAACATCTTTTTATATGCTTGTTGGCTACTTGTATATATTCTTTGGAGAAGTTCCCATTCAGATTATTTTCCCATGGTTTAAATGGGTTGTTTTTGTTGTTGAGTTGTAGGAATTGTAAAAATATATTCCTGATATTAACACCCTTCAATAAGAGAGTTATCTTTTATATTCTGATAGTTTCTGATCCTTGACTTTCTAAAATATATCTTTGTGGTCGTTAATGTAATCTTTCAATTTGACTGGGCTAAGGGGAGCCCAGACATTTGGTCATACATTATTCTGGGTGTGTCTGTGAAGATGTTTCTGAATTAGATTAACATATAAATCAGTAGATTGACTTAAGTAGATTGCCCCTCCTAATGTGAATGAGCCTCATCTATTTAATTGAAGACCTGAATGAACAAAAAGCCTGAGTATGAGGGAATTCCTCTTGCATGATTGTTAAGCTGAGACACTGGTCTTTTCTAGCCTTTGGACTCAGACTGAAACATCAGCTCTTCTTGGGTCTTGAGGCTGCTGGATTTGGGATGAAATTTACTGGAATTGGCTTTCTTGGTTCTCAGGCCTTTGGACTGAGACTAATACCACACGTCATCTTTCCTTGGTCTCCAGCTTTCAGACTGAGGATCTTGAGACCTCTGCCTTCACAATTGTGTGAGACAATTCTTTATCTCCATTCCATCTATGCACTCTGTTTGTCTGGAGATCCCTGACTAATATAAACCATTTCTCATCACAAAACTTTAATTTGTTTTTGAAATGAACTTCCTTCAATTTTACAGAATAGGGGACTGGGCAGGAGTAACCTTTTGCTTTCAGTCTCTGGAGTTCTGGCAACCAAATCCCTGACCCACTCCTTTCAAATATACCATCTGTGAGAAAGTGCTGTCATTGTCAGTTTATTTATTTAAAAAGAACAACAGTGAATTCTGAAGTTTCAACTGACATCCCTCAGCTAACATTGTACTTGTCATACAAGCAGTGTCAATCACAATGCTTTGCTAGGGAAATGTCATACAAATAGAAAATTTCTACTGATAAGGAGAAGTGAAACAAAACCCCCTACTATCATAGATAAGCTTAAAAGCATTGAATGAAGATAACTAGACTTCTTAAGAAAGTCCCTGGAAAAATTAACTAATCTTCTTTGGACAGAATTGAGTAAGTTATTTTTACTCTAAACCTAACAGGCAGTATCTTCAATATAAAATAGAATAATTGTTGATAAGCCTCTGCATATAAGAGCAAACTTGGCCAAAAAAAAAAAAACCTAAATATCACATATGAGGTCCATCATTTCAACAGATACGTACAACACTTCTACTCTCCAGTAATAAAAATTTAAAGTGAGAAATAGCATAGATTTTTATTATAATGATCACATAGTAAGGGCTTAGAATTGGTAACAAGTAGGAAGCTGAAATTTTTCTCCTCAGTGCAAAACAGTGGGAATCCAGAAAATCTTGTATTTGAATCTCAGTTCTGTCCCTTCCTAGTGTGAACAAGTGACTCAACCTCTCTCTGAAGCTTAGTTTCACTATGGTAAAATGGGCATAATACCACCTATCTCATAGGATTGCTACAAAGATTAAATGAGAAAACACATGTAAAGTAAACAGGTTCATATTCATAGGAACCTAGTAAACATCAGTCTTCTTCTGAAACCTGCCCCACATATACCCACCTGTAACCTAAATGAGAAGGAAGTGCAGGTGCTGTTTCGGGGAGACTAACTTATCAAGAGAATCACAGGTATGTGTGAGAGTAAAATGCTCTTTTAGAAAGAGCAGCAGTAGCTGAGCATGCTTGGATTTTGCTCCAGCTTCTTTGTGAAGGGCATTTCATGCTGGCTATTGTTTTATTCTTTAGATATTATACATTTACACATATTTAAAACAGGGAGTCACAACCCCCATGGAACAGAGGTGTCACTCACATGACAGCTAGTATGTGGAAAAGGTCTGATTTGCTGCCTCACTGGTATCATTATATCACCATTCAAAGTATCTCAGGTTCACATTTGGTGCTTATTGCCTATTTCTATGTGCTCTCTGAGGAGAATTATTTGTTATGAAATGAAATGAAATAAAATAAAATAAAATGTGGGGGCCCAGTACCCTACAGCAAAGTCCTAGAGTTGAACAGCAATCTGCTGCAAGCTCCTGCAATATGGCACCTGGTTGGCTGCCCACTTTCACCCTATCTACTGTTAACTTCCTACAGTGATTGGGCGCCAGTTATATGTCTCCATTGTTTAGTGATGACAAAATTAGAAAGAGTTTAGTTAAAAAATAAATCAAAACAAGGAAACCACAACAAAATGTAATTTGCAAGAATTATCTTGTTGATACAATAAAATAAATCTGTAGATGTCTTCAAATGGCCAGATATAATAAGACAGTACAGCAGCTGTTGAGACAGAAAGAAGTGGGAGTCAAAGAATTTTAGAAAAAGAGGGTAGCCATAGTAATAAACTAGGTAGTTCATCACTAAGGAAAACTTGCATAATTTTTCTTACATAGCTCTCACAATCTTAAGCCAACATCAAAAAATGCTGTTACATTTTAAAATATTAAGTACATTTTTTGGCATCATGTATAGATGTCAAGTTATCCATATTTTATATAGAATTTTAAGACATGACTAAAATAATTTTTTGCATAATCTTTAAAAGAAAAATCAGTGGTAAATCTTTCACTACATAGAATCTTTTTGTCAGTTGGTCATTTAATATTTTTGAGTATCTACTGGGTATGTGGTACATAACTACACAGCAAGTTTACATTTGCTTTCACTAAAAGTGATGTTTAACCAATGATTCTGTAATGTAAGTTTTACACCTGGCAGACTTTTGCATTTTAAATTCTTTCATTTAATCTCATTGCATTGTATATGTTCTTGTTTGTTCTTACAGTTTTTAAAAACACTTTAATCTTACTGAATTAAAGTACGACAAAGAATTAAAAACAAAAGTTGTTCTTGTAAATTGTAAACTCCCAGAGATTTATGATAGGTATGATTTGGCTGTGGTCTTATATGTGAGTGGGAAAGCTTCTGCAATGTGTATAGAACAAATATGATCACAAAAATTCAGAACTTGATTTACAGCAGTTGAGAGACAAGGCAGTTTAAATTAATAAAATGTTTATATAGCAGGAAATTATCCTGCCATCTCCACCTCTACCCCTAAGTCCCCCCAGGTGCTAAAAAAATTATAATTACTTTTACAACATATATAAAATATTCATAGTTTTAAATTGATAGTATAAGATAATCCATGTCATTAAATTTTCTAAATATAGACCTATTTTCTTTGCATTAAAATATGCCATTTTTAATAACTTGTGGGTTAATTCATAAAAGCTAATGTTTTGAGAATAGATTAAAATAAAACAACAAAACACATAGGTATTTTCCAAAGAATAAGACATAGTTTAGGGAAAAGTCATGACTTAGCAAACAGGGTATGCCTAACTTACTCATGTGTGAATGAATGAAGAACAGAGCTATTTTGAAAATGAGCACTTTTAATAGAAAACATTGCCCCAAGTAGGCTTCTATCCATGTTTAGAAACACAAGAATCTGGTAGGGAATGTGGGTAGGCAGACATTTAGTTCAGAATCTTGGCACATTGAAAATTGTGATAAAAGAATGCAGATATTTAAAAAGACAAATTGAAAAGTGCATTTGAAACACTTAAAACTTTTTCTTAAACAAGAAAAATAAGTTTTGGCTTAGGAGGTAGAACAAGATGGCACAATAGAAGACTCGGCTGATCATCCCCCCAAAAGGACACAAATTTAACAACTGGAGATTGCCTGTTAGGCCCTACCTTCCAGACATTTGTAGACACACCCTGGGCCAGAAGGGACCTGTTGCCTTGAAGAAAAGGATCTAGTGCTGGAAGCATTCATGACCTACTAATTGAAGAGCCCTTAGGCCCTTAATAACTGGCAGCAATGTCCAGGTACTACATCAAAAGGCTTGGGTGAGTCTCTGAGACTTTCTGGCTTCAGGTGAGACTCAGCACATGACCAGCTGTGGGAACTATAGGGTGAAGCTCCTTCTGCTTGAGAAAAGCAGAGTAAAAAGTAAAGGGAACTTTGTCTTGCATGTTAAGTACCGGCATGGCCACAATTGGGTAGAACACAAAGAGGACTCTTGAGGTCCCCTATTCCAAGACTTGACTCTTGGAATGACATTTCTGGACCTTCCCTGAACCAGAGGAGAGCCCAATTCCCTGAAAGTTGAGTCTCAGACCAGGCAGCATTCACCACAAACTGACTTAAGAGTCTGTGGGTCCTAAGGGAACATCGGCAGTAGTCTGGCAGTAGCTTCATTGCCTGTGGTGGTGAGGGCTACAGGATGAGAGGATGAGGCTCTTTTGCCTTTGACAAGGGTAGGGAAAAGTGGGAAGGGTTGCATCTTGTAGTTCTATTGCACTATTGACACGGTACAATAGAACCACAGGTAGACTTCTAAAGTTATTGACTCTAGTCCCAGACTTCTGGATGGCACCTCTGGACCTACCTGTGGTATAGGGAATCTCCCTGCCCTGAAGGGAAGGACACAAGCTTGGCTGGCTTTGCCACCTGCTGATTGTTGAGTCCCAGGGCCTAGAGCAAACACAGTCGGTAGCCATGGAGTGGTTACAGCAGGCCTTGGATGAGACCACATGTTGTGCTGGCTTCAGGTCTGACCCAATGAAGTTATAGTGATGGTAGCCACAGGAGTGTTTCTGTCACTACACTCCCAGATTTAGGTACTCAGAAAGAGAAAGACTGACTTTGTTTGTTTGGGAGAACAGGGAGATAGTAAGTCTCTGTCTGGTAATCCAGAGAATTATCCCAGACATTGTCAAGACCATGAAGGCAGTACGACTCTGGATCTGCAAGAATCACAGCATTACTGATCTTGGAGTGCCACCAAGGCAGATAGAGCTTAGATTACAACACCCAAATCCTTTCAAATATCTGGAACACCTTCCCAAAAAGGATGGACACAACTAAGCACAGACAGTGAAGACTATAATAAATACCCAACTCTTCAATGTCCAGACACCAAAGAATATGCACCAGCATGAAAACTATCCAGGAAAACATGAACTCACCAAATGAACAAAATAAGACACAAGGAACTAATCCTGGAGAAGCAGAGATATCTTACCTTTCAAACAGAGAATGGAAAGTAGCTGTGTTGGGGAAACGCAAAGAAATTCAAGCTAATACAGAGAAGGAATCCAGAATCCTATCAGATAAATTTAACAAAGATATTGAAATAATTAAGATGAATCAAGCAGGAATTCCAGAGCTGAAAATGCCATCGACATAGCAAAGAATGCATCGGAGTTCTTTAACAGCAGAACGGATCAAGCAGAACAAAGAATTTGTGAGCTTGAGGACATGTTATTTAATAATACACAGTCAGAGGAACAAAGGGTAAAAGAATAAGAAACAGTGAAGCATAAGTAGAGGATCTAGAAAATAGACTCAAAAGGGTAAATCTAAGAGTTATTGGCTTCAAAGAGAGAGTAGAGAAAGACATGGGGATATAAAAGTTATTCAAAGGGATAATATCAGAGAACTCCCAAGCCTAGAGAATGATGTCAATATCCAAGTTCAACTAAGATTATATATCATCAACCAGATTTAACACAAAGAAGAGACTACCTTAAGACATTTGCTAATCAAATGCCCAAACATAGATTATAAATAAACGATCCCAAGAGCAGTGAGAAAAAAGAAACAAGTAAAAATGAAGCTCCAGTGGATCTGGCAGCAGACTTTTCAGTGGAAACCTTACAGTCCAGGAGAGAGTGGCATGACACATTTAAAGTGTTGAAGAAAAAAAAATCACTTACAACTTATAACTGTATATCCAGTGAAAACTCCCTCCAAACATAAAGAAATAAAGACATTGCCAGACAAACAAAGCTGAGAGTTTCAACAGCAGACCTGTTCTGAAAGAAATGTTAAAGGGAGTACTTCAATTAGAAAGGAGAGAATATAAATGAGCAATAAGTAATCACCTGAAGGTACACAACTCATAGATAATAGTAAGTACACAGAAAAATACAGAATATTTTAACACCATAACTGTGATGTATAAACTACCTTTTTCCTAAGTAGAAAGACTACATGATAAATCCATCAAAAATAATAACTACGAAACCTTTTGAATATAATAGACAGTACAATAAAATATAATTAGAAACCAAAAGTTAAAAAGCAAGAGAACAAACATAAGGTACAGAGTTTCTTTTGCTTGTTTGTTTATGCAGATAGTGTTACATTGCTATAAGGTTAAAATAATGGGTTACAAGGCAGTTGCAAGCCTCATGGTAACCTCAAACCAAAAAAGCATACAATAGATATACAGAATATAAAAAGCAAGAAACAAAATCATCTTACCAGACAAAAATCACTTTCTCTACAGGAAGAAAGGAATAAAAGGAAGAAGGAAGAGAAGACCACAAAACCATCAGAAAACAAATAACAGAAAGGTAGGTGTAAGTCCTTATTTATTGACAATACCACTGAATATAAATGGACTAAACTCTCCAATAAAAAGACATAGATGACTGAATGGATAAAAAAGCAAGATGTATTTCATTAATCTATTGTCTACAAGAAACAAACTTCTCCTATAAAGACACACATAGACTGAAAATAAAGAGATGGAAAAAGATGTTTCATACCAATGGAAACCAAAAAAGCATAGAAGTTGCTATACTTATATCAGACAAAGTAAATTTCAAGACAAAAACTGTAAGAAGAAACAAAGAAGGTCACTATATAATGATAAAGGGGTCAATTTAGCAACAGGATGTAACAATTTTAAATATATATAGATTTATATATATTTATAACTTTATATATATATAATATACATTTATAACTATATATATATATATATATATAAAACTTTAAAACTTTTTGAAACAAATAGTAATGGAAACAAAACATATCAAAAGCAAAGGGATACAAAAAAGTGGTACTAAGAGGGAAGTTTATAGCTGTAACCGCTTACATCAAAAAAGAGAAAAAACATCAAATATATAATCTAATATTGCATCTTAAAGAACTAGAAATGCAATAGAAACCCAAACCCCAAAGTAGTAAAAGAAAATAAATAATAAAGATGATACCAAAAATAAATTGAAATGAAGAAGACAATACATTAATGAAACAAAGAGTTGTTTTATTTTTTGGAAACTTAAGCAACATTGACAAATGTCTAGAGACACTAACAAAGAAAAAGAAGAGAGAAGATACAAATAAATAAATCAGAAATGAGAAAGGAGACAATACAACCCATACTACAGAAATTCAAAAGATCACTAGTGGCTACAATGAACAATTATATGCCAACAAATTGAAAAATCTAGAAGAAATGTGCAGAGATTAAATTACAGAGATATCCACAACCTGAACAGATCAATAACGAGTAACGGGATCAAAGCTCTGTACTAAAAAAGTCTCCCAATAATAATAATAATTTAAAAAAAAAAAGCCCAGGACCCAGTCATTTCATTGCTGAATTCTAGTAAACGTTTAATAAAGACCCAATACCAATCCTACTTAAACTATTCCAACAAATAGAGGAGGAGAAAAATGCTTCCAAATTCATTTTATGAAGTCAGTATTATGCTGATACCAAAACAAGATAAAGACACAACAACGACAACAAAGAAAAGTGCAGGTTAATATCTCTGATGAATATTGATGTCAAAATCCTTATTAAAAAACTAACAAAGATAATTCAACTAAATATTAGAAATATCACTCATCATGACCATGTGAGATTTATTTTTGGTATGCAAGCATGGTTCAACATACAGAAATCAATCAATGTGATACATCATGCCAGCATAATGAAAGGTAAAGGCTTTATGATTATGCCAATTAATGCTAAAAAAGCACTTGAGAAAATTCAACATTGCTTCATGATTAAAAAAATCACAAAACCAGGGATAGAAGAAACATACCTCAACATAATAAAAGACATATATGACACTCAGCTAGTATCACACTGAATGGGGAAAAAATGACAGCATTTTCTCAGGGATCTTCAAAAAAACAAGGATGCCCACTTTCACCACAGTTATTTAATGTACTACTGGAAGTTCTTGGAAAAGCAACAAGAGAAGAGAAAAAATAAATGGCATCAACATAGGAAAGGAAGACATCAAATTATCCTTCTTTGCAAATGATATGATCCTGTATTTGGAAAAATTTAAAGACTACACACAAGACATTTAGAACTGATAAATTCATTGAAGTTGCAGGATACAAAATCAACATACAAAAATCAGTAGCATTTCTATATGCCAACAGTGAACAATCTGAATAAGAAGTTAAAAAGGAATCCCACTTATAATAGCCACAAATAAAATTAAATACGTAGGAATTAACCAAAGAAGTGAAAGATCTCTGTAATGAAAGCTACAAAACATTGATGAAAGAAACTGAAGAGGACACAACAAAATAGAGAAGAAGTCCATGTTCATGGATTGAAACAATCAATAATGTTAAAATTTCCATACTCCCCAAAGCAATCTACAGATTCAATGGAATCACTCTCTAAATACCGAGGACATTCTTCACAGAGAAAATAACTATCCCAACATTTATATAGAACCACAAAGACCCACAATAGCCAAAGCTATTCTAGGCAAAAAGAACAAAACTGGTGGAATTACATCATCTGCCTTCAAATTGTACTGCAGAGCTATAGTAACCAAAACAGCATGATCTGGCATAAGAAATAGATACATAGACCAATAGAATAAAATAGAGAGCCCAGAAACAAATCCACATGCCTACAGTAAACTCATTCCTATAAAGATGCCAAAAACATACACTAGGGAAAATATCTCTACAATAAATGGTGCTGGGAAAACTGGATATGCATATGCAGAAAAATAAAACTAAACTCTTATACTTTGCCATATACAAAAAAAATAGCTTAAACATTTAGTCTATAACCTTAGACTATTGAACTACTACAGTAAAATACTGGAAAAAATCTTTAGGAAATTGGCCTGGGCAAAAATTTCTTGCATAGTAACCCACAAGCATGGGCAACCAAAGGAAAAAATGAACAACTGAGATCACATCAAGTTAAAACCCTTCTGCATGACAAATAATAATAATAATAGTAATAATAAAGTAAAATGAAAAAAACAACCCATAGAAGGAGCAAATATTTGTGAATTGCCCATCTGACAAGGGATTAATAACCAGAACATATAAGGAGCTCAAACAAATTTATAAGGGAAAAAATCTAATAATTCAATAAAAAATGGGCAAAAAATTTGAATAGATAATTCTCACAAGACATACAAATGGCAAGCAGACATATGAAAAGGTGCTCAATATCACAGATCCTCAGAGAAATGCAAATAAAAACTACATGAGGCATCATCTTACATAAAGTGGCTTATATCCAAAAGATAAGTAATAACAAATTTTGGTGAGGATGTGGAGAAAAGGCAAACATTGTTCACAGTTGGTGGGAATGTAAATTAGTACAACCACTATGGAGAAGAGTTTGGAGGATTGTTATAAAAGTAAAATAGAGATCCAGCAATCCCACTGCTGGGTATATTCTCAAAAGAAAGGAAATCAGTATATCTAAAAGATATCTGCACTCCCATGTTTTTTGTAGCAGTTTACAACAGCCAAAATTTGGAAGGAATCTAAGTGTCCATCAACAGATGAATGGATAAAGAAAATGTAGTATGTACACACAATGGAGTACCAGTCAGCTATAAAAAGAGTAGATTCAGTCATTTGCAAGAACATAGATAGAACTGGAGGTCATTATGTCAAGTGAAATAAGTCAGGCACCGAAAGACAAATATCACATGTTCTCACTTATTTGTGGGACCTAAAAATAAAAAATGTGGCACATATACACCACAGAATATTATGCAGCCATCAAAAACGATGAGTTCATGTCCTTTGTAGGGACATGGATGAACGTGGAAACCATCATTCTCAGCAAACTGACACAAGAACAGAAAATCAAACACTGCATGTTCTCACTCATAGGTGGGTGTTGAACAATGAGAACACATGGGCACAGGGAGGGGAGCATCACACACTGGGGTCTGTCAGGGGAAAATAGGGGAGGGACAGTGGGGGGTGGGGAGTTGGGGAGAGATGGCATGGGGAGAAATGCCAGATATAGGTGATGGGGAGGAAGGCAGCAAATCATACTGCCATGTGTGTACCTATGCAACAATCTTGCATGTTTTTCACATGTACCCCAAAACTTAAAATGCAATAAAAAATCCATAAAGCCTTAAAAAATAAATTAATTAAAACAATTGAACTCAAGGACATAGAGAGTAGAATGGTGGTTACCAGATGCTAAGAAGAATAGGGGAGGGCATGGGGGGAGGTGGGAATAATTAATGGCACCAAAAAAGAGTCAGAAAGAAAGAGTAAGACATAATACTTGATAGCACAACATGGTGACTGTAATCCAAAATAAATTAATTGTATATTTTAAAGTAACTAAAAGAGCGTAATTGTACTGTTTGGATACTTGAGGAGATGGATATCCCATTTTCCATGATGTGCTTATTTCACATTGCATGCCTGTATCAAAACATCTCATGTGCCCCATAATATATATATCTACTATGCATCCTCAAAAATTAAAAATAAAAAATTCTTTAGAGTTTTAAAAATCAAATTAGCTTTTGATCAATGTGAAACTTTGAACAATATATTTAAAAAGCATTATTCTTAATTCTGGCCTTCCTAATCAACCTTTATAATAATGCCACCACCAATACAGGGTGAAAAACTTTTGGGAGGGCAGTCACACCCTAGCAAATGTTTAGAATTAACAAGAATATTGAAGAATGATGACAATTCTGTCAGGCATAGAGAGAAAAGACTATTCCTAGGTAATTTTGTAATATCTCACATAAATTTTGAAATGTGATTTTACAATTGATAATGGAAATAGAAACTGGAAAAATATTTACCTAGTCCAGAACTTTATAAACATTTTCCAAAATAATGTGTAGTATGTATACTGTACTCAGTAAATAAAACCGAAAAAACTTAGCTGAAGTCTATTGTCATTTTATATTAATGTGATTTCATGGAATTTCCATGGTTACATTCAGTAATAAGTACTAAAAATCTTAAAAGTCATCAAGATCATATGGCTACATTTCCTTGTAGTTCCTGTGATTTTTTTAAATTTCAGCTTCTATTTTAGATATAGGACATACACGTACAGGTTTGTTACATGGGTATATTACACCACATTAGTAAGCATAATACTCAATAGGCAGTTTTTTTTCAACCTTTGACCGCCTCTCTCCCTGCTAGTTGCTGAAAGTGTCTATTGCTCCCATGATTATGTCCATGTGCCCTCGAAGTACTATTTTGTTTTATGTTTCTACATTAATTAACTTAAGGTTATGGCCTCCAGCCTCATTCATCTTACCGCAAAGGACATTATTTTATTCTCTTTTATTGCTGCATAGTATTCCATGGTGTATGTGTATGACATTTTCTTTATCTAGTCCACTGTTGATAGACATTAGCTTGATTCCATGTCTTTACTATTGTGAATATTGCTGCAGTAAACATGAGAGCATATGTCTTTTTGGTAGAGCAATTTATTTTCCTTTGGGTATGTAACCCACAATGTAACTGCTGGGTCAAATGGTAGTTTAACTCTTAGTTCTTTGAGAACTCTCCAAAGGGCTTTCTACAGTTGCTGAACCAGTTTATATTTCCACCAACAGTTTATAAACTTTCCCTTTTATGTGCAACCTTGCCTGCATCTGTGATTTTTGGCTTTTTAATAACAGCTGTTCTGAGTTATGTGAGATTATATCTCATTGTGGTTTTGATTTGCATTTCTCCAATGATTATTGATGAGCATTTTTTCATGTTTTTGTTAGCTGCTTGTATGTCTTCTTTTCATGTCCATGGCCCATTTTGTATTGGGATTGGGTTTTTTTGTTGATTTGTTTAAATTTTTTATAGATTCCAGATATCAGGCTTGGTAGTATGCACAGTTTGTGACTATTTTTTTCCCATTCTGTGGGTTGTCTGTTTCTTCTGTTGATAGCTACCTTAACTGTGCAGAATATATTTAGTTTAATTAGGTTTCACTTTTCTTTTACTTTTTTTTTTCTGTAATTGCTTTTGGGGACTTGTCCAAAAATTCCTCACCAAAGCTAATGTGGAGAAGAGTATTTCCTAGGTTTTCCTGTAAGATTGTTGCAGTTTTCAGTCTTATATTTAAATCTTTAATACATCTTGAGTTAATTTTTATATATGGTGAAAGAAAGATAAGGGTCTAGTTTCATTATTTTTCAAATGACTAGCCAGTTACCTCAATGTCATTTATTGAATATGGAGTACTTTCTCAATTTTTTGTTTTCATTGGTCTTGTTAAAGATCAAGTGATTATAGGTGTGTGGCTTTATTTCTGAGTTTTCTATTCTATTTCATTGGTCTACGTGTCAGTTTTTGTGCCAGTGCTATGTTGTTCTGGTTCCTGTAGCCTTATAGTATTGTTTGAAATCATGTAGTGTAATATCTCCAGCTTTGTTCTTTTTGCTTAGGTTTGCCTTGTCTATTTAGGCTTGTTTGGGTTCCATATGAAAGTTAAAATACTTTTTTCTCATTCTTTGAAGAACGATGTTCAGAGTTTCACAGGAATAGCACTGACTATAAATTGCTTTCGGTGATGTGGTTAATGATATTGATTTTTCCAATTCATGAGCATGGATTATTTTTCCATATATTTGTGTCATCTCTGATTTATTGCAGCAATTTTTTATAGTTCTCCTTACAGACATCTTTCACCTTCTTGGTTAGCTGCATTCCTAGGTATTTCACTTTCTTTGTTGCAATTGTAAATGGGACTGTGTTCTTGATTTGATTCTCCATCTGGATGTTATTGGTGTACAGAAATGCTACTGAATTTTGTACATGAATTTTGTATCCTGAAACCTTACTAAAATTGTTTATCCGTTCTAGTAGCCTTCTTTTTTTTTAAGAGTCTCTAAGGTTTCCTAAGTATAAAACCATGTCGTCGACAGAGAGATAATTTGACTTGTTCTTTTCCTATTTGAATGCCTGTTTTTTCCCCGCTTGATGGCTGTTGCTAGCACTTCCACTATTATGTTAAATAGGAGTGGTGATTGTGGGCATCCTTGTCTTGTTCCAGTGCTCAAGGGGAATGGTTCTAGCTTTTGCCCATTCAATATTTTGTTGGCTGTGGGTTTGTCATAGATTGCTCTTATTATTTTGAGGGATATTCCTTCAATACCTAGTATGCTGAAGGTTTTTATCATGAATAATTTTGGATTTTATGGAAAAGTTTCCCTGTGTATATTGAGATGACTATATATTTGTTGCTTTTAATTCTCTTCATATGTTTTATCACATTCATTGATTTATGTATGTTGAACAAACCTCGCATCTCAGAAATAAAGCCTACTTGACTGTGATAAATTAACTTTTGGATGTGCTGCTGGATTTGATTTACTAGTACTTTCTTGTGGACATTTGCACCTGTATTCATGAAAAATCGTGGCCTTAAACTTTTTTTCTTCATTGTGTCTCTGCAAATGTTCATATTAGGGTGATGCTAATT
Source organism: Cebus imitator (assembly GCF_001604975.1). Taxonomy (NCBI): domain Eukaryota; kingdom Metazoa; phylum Chordata; class Mammalia; order Primates; family Cebidae; genus Cebus; species Cebus imitator. Next base: position 34,187 of record NW_016107910.1, on the reverse strand, counting down.
TCATGGACTGAGTTAAAGAGAAGTCCCTACTCCTTGTTTTTTTGTAATACTTTTACTATAATTGATACCAGTTCTGCATTCTACCTCTGGTAGAATTCAGTTGTGGATATTTTTTGATTGGTAGGCTTGTTGCTATTGGTGTATTCAAGATTTCAATGTCTTCCTGATTCAATCGTGGGAGATTATGTGTTTACAGGAATCTATTTCCTCTAGATTTTCTAATTTGTGTGCATGGAGTCGTTCCTAGGAATCTTGGAGCATCTTATATTTCTGTGGGATCAGTTGTAATGTCACTTTTGTCATTTCTGATTGAAATTATTTAGATATTCTTTTTTCTTTGTTAATCTAGATAATGGTTTATCAATCTTATTTGTCTTTGCAAAGAAACGATCTTTCCTTTCATAATCTCTTTTTT
>NW_016107910.1:29684-33742 GCF_001604975.1 Cebus imitator | reverse complement strand
CAATGGCGCGATCTCGGCTCACCGCAACCTCCGCCTCCTGGGTTCAGGCAATTCTCCTGCCCCAGCCTCCTGAGTAGCTGGGATTACAGGCACACGCCACCATGCCCAGCTAATTTTTTTTTGTATTTTTAGTAGAGACGGGGTTTCACCATGTTGACCAGGATGGTCTAGATCTCTTGACCTCGTGATCCACCCGCCTCGGCCTCCCACAGTGCTGGGATTACAGGCTTGAGCCACCGCGCCCGGCCTTCATAATCTTTTATATGGATATTTTCAGCTCAATTTCATTTAATTTTTCTCTAATTTTAGTTATTTATTTTCTTCTGCTAGCTTTGGGGTTGATTTGTTCTTTTTTCACCCTCGTAAGTTGCAAATTTAGGTTGTAAATTTGAGATTTAACTTTTTGAAGGTATTTAGGGATATACATTTTCCTCCTAACACTGGTTTAGCTTCAATCCAGAGATTTTGGTAAGTTGTGTTTCTACTTTCATTAATTTAAAGGATTTTTAAAATATTTGCCTTAATTTTGATGTTAACCCAGGAGTTATTAAGAAACAAGTTGTCTAATTTCCATTGACTTGTGTAGTTTTGAGAGATCTTGATATTTATTTGTTTTAATTGCACTATGGACTGAGAGTATGCTTTGTATAATTTCAATTTTTCTAAAAAAATTAGCACCTGCTTTATGTCTGAGCATGTGGTCAACCTTAGAATATGTTCTGTGCGCAGGTGAGAATGATGTATATTCTGTGGTTGCTAGAAGGAGTGATCTGTAATGTCTCTTAGGTCCAGCTGGTCAAGTGTCAAATTTCTTGGTTAGTTTTCTGCCTCAATGATCTGTCTAACATTGTCAGTGGGGTGTTGAAACCTCCTACTATTATTGTGTGGTTGTCTAAGTCTTTTTGTGTGCCAAGAAGAACTTGTTTTATAAATCTGAGTACTCCAATGCTTGATGTGCATACATTTAGTATAGTTAAGTTTTCTTGTTGGTTTGTATCCTTTATCAATATATAATGCTCATTATTGTCATTCTTAATTTTCATTTGTTGAAAGTCTGTTTTACGTGATATAAAAATAGCATCTCTTGCTCATTTTTTTTTTTTCTGTTTGCATGGTACATCTTTATCCAACACACTATTTTGAGCCTGGGTGTGTTACTACATGTGAGATGGATCTCTTAAAGACAATAGGTGGCTGAGTCTTCTCTTTTTATCCAGCATGCAACTCTGTATCTTTTAAGCGGGGGAATTTAGCCCATTTGTATTTAGGGTTAGTATTGACATGTGAGATTTTGATTTTGTCATCATATAGTTTGCTGGTTATTATGTAGGCTTGATTGCATAGTTGCTTTATAGAACCTGTGTGCTGTGTGCTTACGTGTGTTTTGTATTAGCAGGTGTTGTTCTTTTGATTCCCTGTTTAGCACTAACTTAACAACCTTCTATAAGACTGGTCTAGTTGAAATGAACCCTCCTTTCCATCATTGGCTTGTTTGTGAAGGATTTTATTTCTTTTTTGTTTATGAAGTTTAGTTTGGTGAAATATGAAATACTTGTTATAATTTCGTTCCTTTAAGGGTGCTAAAAATAGGCCTTCAATCTCTTGTGGCTAATAAGGTTTCTACTGAGAGGTCTACTTCTAGCTTGATGGTGTTCCTTGAATATATGACTTAACCATTCTTTCTAGCTGCCTTTCAGGGTTTATTTGTTTTTATTTATTTATTCATTTATTTTATTTTATTTTTATTTTTCCATAAATTATTGGATACAGGTGGTATTTGATTACATGAGTTGGTTCTTTTTCTTAAATTTATTTATTTAACTTTAGGTGCTTACTACTATCTGGCATTTCTCCCCATGTTATTCCTCCCCACCCCCGCTGTCTCTCCCCTTATTTATTTATTTTTGCATTGACCTTGGTGACTCTGATGACTATGAGTTTTAGGAATGGCCATCTTTTATAGTATCTAGCCATGGTTTTATGTATTTCTTGGGTTTGCATGTCATTATCTTTAGAGAGATTAGGGAAATTTTCATGGATGATGTCCTGTAATATATTTTTTAAGTCGCTTATTCTCTCCCCTTCTCTCAGTAAAGCTGACGATCTGTAGATTTGGTTTTTCTACATGCTCCCATATTTCTTAGAAGTTTTGTTCATTTTTCTTAATTCTTTTTTTTTTTTCTTTCTCTCTGCCTGATTAAGTTGATTCAATGAACTTGTTTTTGAGCTCTGAATTTTTTTCCTCAGCTTGGCCTATTCTGCTGTTAATGCTTCAGATTGTAATATGTAATTATTGCAGTTCTCTTTTTAGCTTTAGAAGGTTAGTTTAGTTCTTTCTTAAAATGTCTATTTTATCTTTCAGCTCTCAGATTATTTTACTAGATTTCTTGGATTCCTTGGATAGGGTTTCAACTTTTTCCTGAATCTCAGTAAACTTCCTTACCATCAAGATGCTGAATTCTATGTCGTCATTTTAGTCACTTCAGACTGGTTAAGAACCATTGCTGGGGAGCTAGTGGGTAAGGGATACTCTGGCTTTTGAAGGTAAGGGACACTCTGGCTTTTTTAATTGTCGGAGTTTTGTGCTTAATATTTCTCATGTGAGAAGCTTAGTATTCTTTTAACTGTGGTGTAAGTTGAGTATAGTCAGTTGGCTTTCCTTCTGGACACTCAGAGGGCCAATGCTCTGTACAGGAGCCTTATGTATGGGTGCATTATTTTGCTTGGTTTCACAGGTATATATATATTGGCAGAATATTTGGTGTTGTAGTTTTTATTTTTGTCCAGTAGATGGTGCTAGGGAGTAATGGACAGTAGTTTGGCTGATAGCCACATGACTTCTTCGTACTTTTTGTCATTTGTAGGCTTGCTCTGCTTCAGGAATGGAGAGATGGCACCCTCACCAAATTTGCTCCTCGGCTTTCTGGGCATTCCCTTCAATCATCAGTGCCACGCCTGGTTTTCTTTTTTTAGGTGTTGTGGGCCAAAAGTCCCTTCAGATAGACACAGTGACAGGGAGATATGCCACACCCTTTCTGGACCTGCACAGCAGAGGGAGGCACACCCAACTTTAGCCCTGACTCAGGGCCCCACCCATCTTGCCTTTCTCTGTGCTCTGACGTTGGGGGCTCCTTCCCTGCTTGAGTGCTGGACACAGATCTTGGCTACCTACTCCAGAGCTGCATGCCACATCCCCGAAGCACTAGGATGTCCCATGGCTTGGAGTGGGTTCTGGCTTCACAGAGGGATCCAATGTCTTCCCAGGTCACCAGGAAAATACTCAGGTGGAGCAATGCACAGAGGCTGTGCTGTGCAGAATAAACATGTGTTAGTCCCATGGGGAAGCTGGCTCCACTCTTTTCTGGCTCAGAGGTCAGTTAAGGCCTGTGCCTCCCAGAGAAAAATTGGGAGTGCTGGGAGATGGCCATCGATCACTGCTCTCCCCTGGAGCTACCCAGTGACCAGTGCACAAAAAACTCCTGGTCTTTAAGCCAATTAAAGGCAAATCTCTACTTGTTCTGTGGGGAGACTCCCCATGCCAGTTCCCCATGTCTGTGGGGGATGCATGATCCCTTGTATTTAGGGTCCCACAAATCAATGGCAAGAGTGAGCTGTCCCTTAGTTCTCTCACTCGCCCCCTTTTCAGGAGCTCTCCAGGGCCTGAAAGTAGCTCTAGCAATCATGTACCCTATGCAGGGTTTTCAGCTTCCTCCCTCTTCAGCCTAGGTGTCAGTGTAAGCTTTCCATCCAACCTCAGCTTCTCTCCAAAGATCTTCCTACATTATGGTGGTTTACTTGGTAATTAAGTCTCTCTCCATGGGAGTGGTGCTTCTTGGTTGCATCTAGGTGGTCATCTTGTCCTCTCCTCCATTATTGTTTTATTAATATTACATTCAATCCCTAGATATAATTGCTGTCTCTAGTGACACATGCCTCTAGTTTTAAAGTATATGGTTTTAAAAATTGTAAAATCATCTGCTATTAATAGGTGTAATAACTAAATTTATTTTACTAGTATCTTGTTTTGTTTTGTTTTTTTTTTTTTTTTTTTTTTTTTT
>NW_016107910.1:0-29619 GCF_001604975.1 Cebus imitator | reverse complement strand
CGCAACCTCCGCCTCCTGGGTTCAGGCAATTCTCCTGCCTCAACCTCCTCAGTAGCTGGGATTACAGGCACGCGCCACCATGCCCAGCTAATTTTTTGTATTTTTAGTAGAGACGGGGCTTCCCCATGTTGACCAGGATGGTCTCGATATCTTGACCTCGTGATCCACCCGCCTCGGCCTCCCAAAGTGCTGGGATTACAGGCTTGAGCCACCGCGCCCGGCCACTAGTAACTTTTTAAGAGTGAATTACTGTTTTCAATATTGTAGTTTTCTGTGATATAGTCTTTGTTGTACTTAACCAGCTACAGTATAAATATTTTATTATGTTCTAAAGATTTGCTTATCTTTTAACTAGAAGCTTCTAGAGGGTGGGGAGGTATTGGTACAATGAACTTACCTTTTGTATTACCCCTAGAATGGATTTAAGAGCATGATTATAAGACAAGTGGCTCATAGAACTAAAGGGATAGTATAGCTCCAGCAATTCTCTAGTCCAGGCTGGGCAATTTCATAATTATCCAACATAAATGATTATTAATATTCATCTATCATTATCCAGCTTACCAAAGAAGACTCTATGCAAGTTGTCAAAAGATTTTAAGCTGTGACAGCTTTTGCTACCTCATGCCCTTAAATTGTTAGCAAAAACATAAAGTAAGTGAAAATGATTACTTATACATTCTGTGGTACAGTGAACTTGCTTAAAGGGCACATTTAAACAAATTTGTATCTTTTCTTATTGGGACATAATCTTTTGCATACCTATGGGGTACATGTATTTGTTGCATGTGTAAAATGAGTAATGATCAAATCAGGGAATTTGGGATACCCATCACCTGGATTATTTATCGCTTCTCTGTGTTAGGAACATTTCAAGTTCCCTCTTTGAGCCACTTTGAAATACAGTGTTGCTCACTATAGTCACCTCACTATCCTATCAAACATTGGAAATTATATCTTGTATCTAACTGTAGGTTTGCACCCATTAATAAGCCTTTTTTATCACCTCCTCCCATCCACACTATTCTCCGTCTCTGGCATCTGTCATTCTATTCTCTAACTCAGTGAGATAAACATTTTTAGCTGTCACATATGAATGAGAATGCGATTCTGTATTTTTGTGCCTGGCTTATCTCATTTAACATAATGATCCGCATTTCCATCCATGTTGCTGCAAATGAAATGATTTCATTCTTTTTTATGGCTGAATAATATACCATTGTGTATATATAAAACATTTTTTATCCATTTCTCTCTTGACTGACACTTTGGTTAATTCCATATGTTTGCTATTGTGAATACTGCTGTGGTACACTTGGTAGTGCAGACATTCCTATATTTGATATAGTGATTTCTTTATTTTTTTAACTTTATTTTTCATTGCATTTTAGGTTTGGGGTACATGTGAAGAACATGCAAGATTGTTGCATAGGTACACACGTGGCAGTATGATTTGCTGCCTTCCTCCCCATCACCTATATCTGGCATTCCTCCCCATGCTATCTCTCCCCAACTCCCCACTCCACTCTGTCCCTCCCCTATTTCCCCCTGACAGACTCCAGTGTGTTATGCTCCCCTCCCTGTGTCCACGTGTTCTCATTGTTCAACACCCACCTATGAGTCAGAACATGTGGTGTTTGATATTCTGTTCTTGTGTCAGTTTGCTGAGAATGATGGTTTCCAGGTTCATCCATGTCCCTACAAAGTGATTTCTTTTCTTTTGAATAAATATGCAGTAGTAGTATTGCTGGATTATGTGGGAGTTCTGCTTTTAGTTTTTTGACACATTTCCATACTGTTTTCCATAGTGGCTCTATGGCATTACAATCTCACCAAAGCTATGTAAGAGTTTCCATTTCTCTGCATCCACTCTAGCATTTGTTATATTTTGTCTTTTGGATACAAGCCATTTCAACTGGTGTGTGATGATATCACATCATGATTTTGTTTTGCATTTCTTTGTTGGTTAGTGATGTTGAGCATTTTCTCATATAGCTGTCAGTCATATGTATGTCTTTTTCTTTTTTTTGAGAAATACCTAGATCCTTTGCCCAATTTTTAATGGGATTGTTTTTTAGCTCTTGAGTTGTTAAAGTCCCTTGTATATTCTAGATATTAGTCCCTTATCAAATGAAAAGTTTGCAAATATATTCTTCCATTCAACAGATTGTCTCTTCATTCTCTTTATTGCTCCCTTTGTTGTACAGAAGCTTTTTAGTTTAATATAATTTCATTTGTCTATTTTTGTTTTGCTGTCTGTGTCTTTGAGGTCTTAGACATAAAATCTTTGCCTAGACTAAGGTCATGAAGATGTTTCTCTATATTTCCTTGCAGTAGTTTTACAGACTTGAATCTTACATTTAAGCTTTTGTATATGGTGAGACATAAAGGTTCAGTTTCATTCTTTTGCATATGAATATTTGATTTTCCAAGGACCATTTATTAAAGAGACTATCATTTCCCAAATGTATGTACTCAGCACCTATGTTGAAAATCAGTTGGCTTTAAATATGCAGATTGAACTTTGGGTCCTCTATATGTCCCATTGTCCTCCTTTTCTGTTTCTATACCAATACCATGCTCTTTGGTCACTACAGCCTTGTGATATATTTTAAAATTAGGTAGTGTGGTAACTTCAGCTTGGTTCTTTTTCCTCAGGATTGCTTTGGCTATTTGGGGTCCATATAGGTTCCATGCAAATTTCAGGATTCATTTTTTCTAATTATGTGATAAATGACGCTGGTATCGTGGTAGAGATTGCACTGAATCTGTTGATTGCTTTGAGCAGTATGATAATTTTAATGATCTAAATGATTTCAATATGTGTACATGGGATGACTTTTCATTTTTTGTGTCCTCTTCAATTTATTTTATTACCATGTTGTATTTTTCCATGTAGAGATTTTTCACCTCCTTGTTTACATTTATTCCTAGGTATTTTATTATTTTAGCAATGGTAAATTGGATTGTCCTCTTTGTTTCTTTCTTGGCTACTTTATTATTAGTGAATAGAAATTCTACTGACTTTTGTATCCTGATTTTTCTAGCTACTGTTTTTTTAATTACTAATTTTGTATCTATGGATTTGTATATACTTATTTTTTGTCCATTGATTTTGTATCCTGAAACTTTACTTAATTTATTTATCAGATCAAAGAAGTTTTTGGTTGAGTCCATAGGCTTCCTAGATACAAGATTATATAATCTGTGAACAGGAATAGTTGGACTTCTTGTTTCCCAATTTGGATGCTGCTTATTTCTCTTGTCTGATTGCTCTTGCTAAGACTTCCAGTTCTGTGTTGAATTGGAGGAGTAAATTTCGGCATCCTTGTATTGTTCCAGTTCTTAAACAATTTCAGCTTTTCCCCATTCAGTATGATGTTAGCTGTGGGTTTGTCCTATCTGTTCTTTATTATGTTGAGGTATGTTCTTTCTATGCCTAGTTTTCTGAGTATTTTTGTCATGAAGGGATGTTGAAGTTTATCAAATGCATTTTCTGCACTTATTGAGATGATCATATGGGTTTTTTTCTTCATTCTGTTGATGTGATGTATTAATATCATATTTATTCATTTTCATGTGTTAAACCATCCTTGCATCATTGAATTAAATCCCACTTGACCATAGTGTATTATTTTCATGTGTTGTTGAATATCCTTTGCTAGTATTTTGTTGAGGATTTTTTTATGTTTATTAGATAAATTAGCATGTAGATTTCTTTTTTTTATTGTGTTCTTTTCTGGTTTTGGTATCACAGTAATACTGGCATTATAAAATGAGCTAAAGAGAATTCATTCTTCTTCAATTTCTTGGCATATTTTGAGAGGAATTGGTTTCTTTCTTGAAAGTTTCATAGAATTCTGCATTGAAGTCATCCAGTTATGGTCTTTTCTTTATTGGGAGACTCTTGATTACTGCTTTGATCTTATTACTTGTTATTGGTCTGCTCAAGTTTTCAACCTTTTTTTCTGATTTGATCTTGTTAGGTTGTATGTGTCCAGGATTGTTTGCATTTCATCTGGGTTTTCCTGTTTGTTAGTGTATAGTTATTCCAATAGTCTCCGATAATCTTGCATTCCTGTGGTATTCAGTGTGATATCTCATTTTTTATCTCTGATTTTGTTCATTTGGGTCTTCTTTCATTTTTAAGTCAGCAAATGGTTGATCAATTTTGTTCATCTTTTCAAAAAGCCAAACTTTTATTTTGTTAATCTTTTGTATTTTTTTGGTCCCTATTTGATTTAATTGTACTCTTATCTTGATTCCCTTTTCCTAATTTGGAGTTTGGTTTCTTCTTGCTTTTCCCAGAGATGCATGATTGGATTATTTATTTGAAATACTTCTACCTTTTTGATGAAAGTGCTAATTGCTATAAACTTCCCTTTTAGCACTGCATTTTCCTATATGCCGTATGTTTTGATATGAGGTATTCTCATTTTCATTTGGTTCAAAAAGTTTTTGAATTTCCTCCTTAATTTCTTTATTGATCCAATAGTTATTCAAGAGCATGTTGTTTAATTTCTATGAATTTGTACAGCTTTCAAATTTCTTTTTATTGATGTCTAATTTTGTTTCATTAGAGTAAAAGAAGACTTGATAAGACTGTGATTTTTAAAAATTTCTTGAGATTTATTTTTTGTCCCATCATACGTTGTACCCTGGAGAAAGTTTTATGTTTTGATAAGAAGAATCTTATATGTTCTGTAGCTATTGGATGGAAATGTTTTGTTAATGTCTGTTAGGTTCACTTGGTCTAAAATGCAGTTTCAGGTCAATGTTTCTTTGCTAATTTTCTTATAGATGATCTGTTTAATGGTGAGAGTGGTGTGTTGAAGTCCCCAATTATTGTATTGGAGTCTGTCTCTCCCTTTAAGTATAATACACTTTGCTTCATATTACTAAGTGCTCCAGTGCTCAGTGCACATATATTTAGAATTATTACGTTGTCTTGCTGAATTGATCCCTTCATCATAATGTAATGATCTTCTTTGTCTCTTTTTACTGTTTTTTTTTTTTTTTTTCCATTTAACATCTGTTTTATCTGACGTAAATATAGCTACTTCGGCTTGCTTTTGGTTTCTATTTGCATGAAATATCTTTTTCCATCCCTTTATTTTCAGCCTATATGTATCTTTACAGGTGAGAATGGTTATTTGTAGGCAGAATATAGCTGAGTCAGTTTTTAAAATTCAGCCTGACTACATCTTTTAAGTGGATAGATAAATCCATTTACAATTAAGGTTATTATTGGTATATCAGAGTTTATTCCCGTCATCCTATAAACTGATTTCTGGTTTGTTGCTTACTCTCATATCATCATTGTGGCTTGGTGGCTTTCTGTAGTGTTAAGAGTTGAGTCTTCTCTCTTTTTTGTTTGTGTATTTGCTCTTCTAGTGGCTTTTATATCTTTGTATGTATTCATGATGATTGATATCATTCTTTTTTGTCTTGGTGTTGTACTTCCTTAATTGTTTCTTGGTCTGGTCTAGTGGTGATACATTCTATCAGCTTTTATTTGTCTGGGAAATATTTTACTTTTCCTACGTTTATGAAGAATGACATCACTAAGAATAGTATCCTTTATTGGCAGGTACCTCCCCAACCCCACCGCCAGCCAGCACTTTGATTATATCATCCCATTCTCTACTGAACTGTAACATTTCTGCTGAAAAATCTGCTATTAGTGAAATGGAGGTTCATTTATACGTAACTAGATGCATTTCTCTTACTGTTTTTAGAATTTTATCTCTTTCTTTGACTTTAGAAAGTCTCACTAAGTTGTGCCATGGAAAAAACCTTTATGCATTGTGACTGTTTAAGGCTTTCTGTATTTGGATATCTAAATCTTTTGCTAGACTTGGAAAGGTTTCGTCTATTATTTCATCATCTATGTTTTCTAACCCATTCATTTTTTCCTTTATCTCCTGGGACTCCACAAATTTAAATATTTGGTCCCTATATGGTGTTACATATGTAATGTAGGCTTTGTTCATCTTTTTAAATTCTCTTTCATTTATCTTTGTCTGACTGGGTTATTTCAAAAGATTTGTCTTCAAGTTCTGAAATTCTTTGTTCTACCTGATTTAGTCAATTATTTAAACTTTCCCATATATTTTCAACTTCATTCAGTGAATTATTTAGTCTCCAAATTCTGTTTCTTTGTTTTTTTAATGATGTTTATCTCTTTGGCAAATTTCTCATTCATATCCTGCATTATTTTTCTAATTTCTGTATATTGTTTTTCAGTATTCTCTTGTATTTCCCTGAGTTTTTTAAAATCAATATTTCAAATTATTTTCCAAGATTTTGTAAATTTACTTTTGATTTGGACGTATTTCTGAAGAATTATTGTGTTCCTTTGGAAGTGTCATATTTCCTTGCTTTTTCATGTTGTGAAACATATAGACCTTCTGTATCTTCTATTGCATGCATTCCCCACTGTTTTCCTAGTAATATAGCTGTGTCACATCTGTAGGATATTATAGCAATGGCATGATTCAACAAATTTAGAAAAAACCAGCAGTTTTTGAAAAAAAACTAAATGGTTTTTGTCCAATAATTAATCAATGAATTCAAAACATCTAATCTAAGGTTAAGGATACTGTAGCATAATACAGTGCCGATTAAATTCAATATGTTTAAAGGTAAAGGCTCAAAAGTGTATTAAGTATTTTAGGTGATAGAATAGAAGCTTCCTGAGGACATAGAACATACAAAAAGAAAATTAAGTTTTATAGAAAATTAAGGTTTATAGAAGTGAGATATTGAGTTAATTAAAAGAAAATTAAGGTTTATAAAAGTGAGATATTGAGTTAATTGAAAGAAATGAGTGAAAAGGAGAAAACAGGAGGTGTCATACAAATATTTATACTTTTAACTACATTTATACTCCAGGTTTCTTAAGTACTTTGATATGATTGAGAGATTTGAAAGGTGAGGTGTGTGAAGTAAACAGAATAAGAGGAACTAAGTATTACTTTTTGGAAAACAATATAATGAGATTTTCCCCTTATGCAAAGTGCATACCATCACTTATTCTCTCAGTACAGATGGATAATTAGAGAATGAAGTACACAGTTTTTCTACTGGGTTTTCTTTTTGGAAAAGGAAATCCAGATTTGCCTATATATTGTATGGAAATTTTAATATAAGAACATTCATTGAGCTGATATTTTACCAGTACTCATTTTACATTAATATGAACATGAAAAGCAAATTCAGTTGATAATTTTTGTGTATAGTAAATATTATTTTAAAAACCCTGCAAAACATTAAGAATTTCAAGATTTTAAATCAAACATCAATCTATCTAAATACATCATCATCATCATCATTTATCCTTCATAGAAAAGTTCCAGCCCCATGAAATTCAGTCCCACAATGTAGAAATATTAATATTCATAACTAGTCCATCTTATTTTCTCTAAAGTCCTAAATAAATATTCTATATGAGATATATTGCAACCTCCTACAAACCAGACTAATACTTCCCTTTGTTACAAAGTTTTCCTATTTTAAATGTGTGTGTGTACTAGTTAACAACTATTTGATAAGTCGACCCAAACAGAAAGGAGCAGACAAGAGATGCTTCTTAAAAGTAGCATTAAGTGAGTTAAAACTATCTCATGAACAATATTTTTATTCTGTAATGTTTAAAGAGTATTTTGTGTTTAGTTGTTACAAATGATTGTGTCATATCACTTCCTGAGACTCAGTTAGATGACTGTAGTGTTGACTACTTGATTTGTGCTATTTTTCTTTTGCTTTTCTATTTGGAACTGTGGATCAAGAACCTGAAAAGTTATATATATATATATACATATATATATATATATATATATATATATATATATAGTTTGAATCATCAACTATACATCATTTTGATAAATTAAACTCTAATCCAAAACCATGATTAGTAAACTCGAAAGATATATGCAACAGAAATATATAACGTTAATGATCACTTTCAAATTTATTTTACTTAATCACCAAAATAACTCTGTGTGGTATTTATTATTATTTAGATTCTTATAGAATTGGAAACTGAAATTCAGAGCAGTTGAATAATTTGCTTAATGTTATACAAATAGTTGGCTGTGGGGCATGAGTTTAAATTTACAAAGCCACCCATATTTACCAAAGACCATATGTGTCCATGAATCTGCAAATCCCATGCTCAACTGACCGTTTTAAATGTAGTGTTCAAATAATCCTTGCTTAAATGACTAACTTCAGACTCTATCTCATCTGCACCATAAGGCCAGAATATGACATATGACTTATAACAGCAAATATAGCTATATCAATAAATGTTTACAAAGCAATAGGCAGTAGGCCAACATAGACAAGACTCATATTCACATGGAATTCAAAATCCTGCGATAATGAAAAACCAAGTAAAATAATAAATAAGGTATTTTGGTTAATGTTGCATGCTATAAAGCAAACTAGGTGAAGTATGTAATATGTCTAAGTGTGCCTTGGGCTAGAGAAGTTTGTTTAAATAAGACAGCAAGGAAAAACCTCCCTCAAAAGAGGTGAAATTTGAGTTAAGACCTGGATAGTCACACACACACACACACACACACACACACACACACACACACACACAATTTATCTATCTATCTGTCTGTCATCTATCTATCATCATCATCTAAATATAATATTATATATCCAGACACAGGTATTTTTAGAAGTTGACATGGCTTCAACTTAAATGTTCAAGATATAAGATAATTACATTAAAATTAATAAAGTAGACTAAAGACTACTAAAGTATTGTGGTGCACTATTTTGCTTTTATAAGAATTTTACAATTTTATTTTAGTCTTTGAATTTAATATCTTGACTTGGAAAGGTTTTCTTACTATATGTTGGGTTAAACTACTGATTTAAACATTTGTTTCATATGAAATTAAGTAAGAATATAAACTCATACTAAAAATTAAATGTCATTAACTGCTCATTTCCCAAAAGTATTTCTATCATTGTTTTTATGTAACTTTTGAGTGAGTGAAAAAGAAAAAAAAAAAAAACACTTCATTACTAAGCTGAAAGACAGTCAAAACTTATCACTTGATTGAATTTAGTTTTAAAAAATATTTTCAAATTGTTGGCTAGATAATTAATCACATTATTCTTTTTGTAAACTTTTATTTTAGGTTCAGGAGCACCTGTGCAGGTTTGTTACATAGAGAAATTGCATTTCACGGGGCCTTTGGTGTACAGATTATTTCTCAACAGAGATAATAAGCATAATACCTGATAGGTAGCTTTTCAATCCTCCATCCTTAAGTAGGACTTGGTGTGTGTTGTTCCATTTCATATGTCCACGTGTATTCAAGATTTAGCTCCAATTTATAAGTGAGAAGATGCAATATTTGGTTTTCTGTTTGTGCATGAGGCCTCTAACTCCATTCATGTTGCTACTAAGGATGTTATCTGTTCTTTTTTATAGCTGTGTAGTACTACATGATGTATATGTTCCACATTTTCTTTATCTAGTCTACTGTTGATGGACATTTAGGATGATTCCTTATCTTTGCTATTGTGAAGAGTGCTGCAGTGAACATACACATGCATATTACTTTATCGTAGAATGATTTATATTCATTTGTGTACATACTCAGTAATGAGATTTCTGGGTAGAATGGTAGTTCTAAGTTCTTTGAGAAATCATCTAATTGCTTCCCACCAATGTATAATGCAAATTCCTCAGCATCTGTTATCTTTTGACTTTTTAATACTAGCCATTCTGACTGATGTGAGAGCATATCTCATTGTGGTTTTCATTTGTATTTCTCTAATGATTAGAGATAGAGCATTTTTTTTTCCCAATGATTGTATGTGGAAAAGTGTCTGTTCATGTCCTTTGCCCACTTTTTAATGGGCTTGTTTGTGTTTTGCTTCTCAATTTAAGTCCCTTAGAGAATCTGGATATTAGACCTTTGTCAGACTCATAGTTTGAAAATACCCTCCCCGACTCTGTTGACTGTCTGTTTACTCTGTTGACAGTTACTTTTGCAGTGCAGAAGCTCTTTAGTTTAATTAGGTTCCATTGTTATCATTTTTTTGTTTTTGTTTTTGTTAGTATTGCTTTGGCCTTTTTGTCATGAAGACATTGCCTGGTTCTATGTCCAGAATGATATTTCAGAGGATATCTTCCAGGATTTTTTTAGTATTAGGTTTTAAATTGAAGTCTTTAATGTATCTTTAGTTGAATTTTTCTGTGGTGTAAGGAAAGAATCCAGTTTCCATCTTATACATGTAGCTAACATGGTATCCCAGTAGCACATATTAAATAGAGAGTCCTTTGTCCATTGCTTGTTTTTGTTGACTACTGACTTTGTCGAAGATCAGATGGTTGAAGGTATGCAGCTTTATTTCTGGGATTTTTATTCTGTTCTATTTGTTTATATGTCTGTTTTCGTACCAACAGCATGCTGTTTTTGGTTTTTGTGGCCTGGTAGAATATTTTGAAGTTGCATAATGTGATGCCTCCAGCTTTGTTATTTTTGCTTACAATTTCTTTGGTTATTCAGCCTCTATTTTGGTTCCATATAATTTTTAAATAGTTTTTCTAATTCTGTGAAGAATGCCGTTGGTAATTTGATCAGAATAGCATTCAATCTGTGAATTTATTTAAACATCCTACCCATTTTAATGATATTGATTCTCCCTAACCATAAGCATGCAATATTTTTCCATTTGTTTGTGTCATATCTGATATCTTTCATCAGGGTTTTGTACTTCTCTGTGTAGTGATCTTCTGCCTCCATGGTTAGCTGTATTCTTAGATATTTTAATAATTTTCTGACTATTGTGAATAGAGTGGCATTCTTGACTTGGCTCTCTGTCTGGATGTTATTGGTAAATAGGAATGCTGCTGATTTTTGTAAATCAATTTTGTATCCTGAAACTTTACTGAAGTCATTTATCAGATCTAGGAGCCTTCTGTCAGAGTCTATGGGGTTTTCTATGTATTGAATCATCTCATCAGCAAAGAGAAACAGTTTAACTTCTTCTCTTCCTATTTAGATGCCGTTTATTTCTTTCTTTTGCCTGATTTCTCTGGCTACGATTTCCAGGACTATCATGAATAAGAGAGATGAGAGAGATAATTTTTGTCTTGTTCCACTGTTCAAGGGGAATGTGTCCAACTTTTGCCTCTTCAGTGTGGTGTTGGCTGTGTGTTGGTTATAGATGACTCCTGTTATTTTGAGGTGTGTTCTTTGATTCATATTTTGTTGAGAATTTTTAACTTGAAAGAATGTAGAATTTTATTGAAATCTTTTTCTGTATCTATTGAAATGGTTATATGGATGTGTGTGTGTGTGTGTGTGTGTGTGTGTGTGTGTGTGTGTGCTTAGGTAATAAATCACATTTATTGATTTGAGTATGTTGAACAAATCTTGAGTCCCAGGAAGAAAGCCTACTTGATTGGGGAAGATTGGTTTTTGATGTGCTTCTGGATTCAGTTGGCTAAGTTATTGTGTTGAGGATATTTGCATGTATGTTCACCAAGGGTATTGGCTTGATGTTTTCTTTTTGTGTTGTATTTCTGCCACATTTTCTTATCAGTATAAAACTAGTTACATAGAAGTAGCTAGAGAGAAGTCCCACTTCCTCAATATTTTTGGAGTAGTTTCAGGAGAAATGGTACCAGCTCTTCCTTATATGTCTGGTAGAATTTAGCTGTGAATCAATCTGGTCCTGGGAATTTTCTGACTGGTAGGTTTTCTATTACTAATTCAATTTTGGAACTCATTATTGGTCTGGTTAGTGTTTCATTTTTTTTTTTTTCTGGTTAAATCTTGGAAGGTTGTAGGTTCCTAGAAATTTATCAGTTTTTTAATTGTTCTTTAAATTCTGGTGGACATGTGCATATCTTGCAGGATTGTTGCATAGGTACACACATGCCATGGTGGTTCACTGCCTCCATCCCCCCATCACCTACATGAGGCATTTCTCCCAATGTTATCCCTCCCCAACCTCTCCATCACCCACTATCCCTTCCCTAGCTCCCCCAACCCTCAACATACCCCAGTGTGTGATGTTCCCCTCCCTGTGCCCATGTGTTCTCATTGTTCAACACCTGCTTATGAGTGAGAACATCCGGTGTTTGGTTTTCTGTTCTTGTGTCAGTTTGCTGAGAATGATGGTTTCCAGATTCATCCATATCCCTACAAACGACATAGACTCATCATTTTTTTATGACTGCATAGTATTCCATGGTGTATATGTGCCACATTTTCTTTATCCAGTTTATCATTGATGGGTATTTGGGTTGGTTCCAGGTCTTTGCTATTATAAACAGTGCTGCAATGAACATACATGTGCATGTGTCTTTATAATAGAATGATTTATAATCCTTTGGGTATATACCTAGTAATGGATTGTTGGGTCAAATGGAATTTCTATTTCTAGATCCTTGAGGAATTGCCCCACTGTCTTCCACAATGGTTGAACTAATTTACACTCCCATCAACAGTGTAAAAGTGTTCCTATTTCTCCACATCCTCTCCAGCATCTGTTGTCTCCAGATTTTTTAATGCTCTCCATTCTAACTGGCATGAGATGGTATCACAATGTGGTTTTGATTTGCATTCCTCTAATGACCAGTGATGTTAAGCATTTTTTTTATGTTTGTTGGCCTCATGTATGTCTTCTTTTGTAAATTGTCTGTTCATATCCTTTGCCCACTTTTGAATGGGTTTGTTTGTTTTTTCTTGTAAATCTGTTTTAGTTCTTTGTAGATTCTGGATATAAGCCCTTTGTCAGATGCGTAGATTGCAAAAATTTTTTCCCATTCTGTTGGTTGCTGCTTCACTCTAATGATTGTTTCTTTTGCTGTGCAGAGACTCTTAAGTTTAATTAGATCCTATTTGTTTATTTTGATTTTTGTTGCCATTGCTTTTGGTGTTTTAGTTATTAAGTCCTTGCCTATGCCTATGTCCTGAATGGCATTGCCTACGTTTTCTTCTAGGGTTTTCATGGTGTTATGTCTTATGTTTAAATCTTTCATCCATCTGGAGTTGATTTAGCAATAAAAAACAGCATGGCGCTGGTACCAAAACAGAGATAATAGACCAATGGAACAGAACAGAGTCCTCGGAAGTAACGCCACACCTCTACAACCATCTGATGTTTGACAAATCTGACAAAAACAAACAATGGGGAAAAGATTCCCTGTTTAATAAATGGTGTTGGGAAAACTGGCTACCGATGTGCAGAAAACTGAAACTGGATCCCTTCCTTATACCTTACACTGAAATTTATCAACTTCTTTTCTAGGGTTTGTAGTTTGTGTGCATAGAGGTGTACATAATACTCTCTAAAAGTTTTGGACTTCTGTGAAGTCAGTGGTAATGCCCTCTTTGTCATTTCTCTTTGTGTTTATTTTAGTCTTCTATTTTTTTCTTCATAAGCCTAGTTAGTGGTCTGTTTATGTTATGTATTCTTTCAAAACTCCAGTAACTAGATATGTCAATATTTTCTATGTTTTTTCACATCTCAGTTGCATTCACCTTAGCTCTGATTTTGGTTATTTCTGAACTTCTGTTAGTTTGGGGATTTATTTGCTTGTATTTCTCTAGCTCTTCTGGGTGTGATGTTAGGTCATTAATTTGAGACCTTTTCACTTTTTCATGTAGGCATTTTGTGCTATAAAGGTTCATCTTTACAATGCTTTAGCTGTGACCCAGGATTTCTGGAATTTGTATCTTTGTTCTCATTAATTTCAAATAATTTCTTGATTTCTGATTTAATTTTATTCTTTACCAAAAATTTATTAGGGAGCAGGTTGCTTAATTTCTCTATAATTGTATGGTTTTGAGTGATAATCTTTGTACTGATTTCTAATTTTATTGCATTGTGATTCTAGCGTGTGATTGGTATGATTTTGATATTTTTGAATTTGCCGGGAATTGTTTTATGGTTAACTGTGTTGTCACTTTTAAAGTATGTGCTATGTGCACATGAGAATAATATGTTTTCTGTTGTTTTTGGGTGGACAATTCTCTAGATCTCTATTAAGTCAATATGATTAAGTGTTGAGTTCAGGTCCCAAATATTATTAGTTTTCTGTCTCAACGATCTGTATAATACTGTCAGTGGGGTGTTGACATAACCCACTATTATTGTGTGGTTATCTAAATCGATTCCTAGGTCTCTGTTATTTGTTTTACAAATCTGCATCCTCCTCTGTTGGGTGTATTCACATTTAGGATAGGTAGGTCTTTTTATTGAATTGAACATTTTACAATTATTTAATGCTCTGCTTTGTCTTTTTTAATCACTTTTTGGTATAAATTCTGTTTTGTCTGAAATTATACTATCAGCTCCTACTTTTTTCTGTTTTCCATTTGCCTGGTAGATTTTTCTCCATCCCTTTTCTTTGAGCCTATGGGTGTCATTGAACATGAGATGGATTTCATCAAGACAGCACACAGTTGGGTCTTGTATTTTTATCCAACTCACCCCTCTGTGTCTTTTAATTGGGACATTTAGCTCATTTGCATTGAAGATATAGATATGCGCAGATTAGATTCTGTCTCATGCCGTTTGCTGGTTATCATGCAGACTTGATTGTGTAGTTCCTTTACAATGTCAATGGTCTATTTACTTAAATGTTTGTTTTTTGTGGGTGTGTGATGGCTGGTAATGGTCTTTCTGTTGATGTATAGCACTCCCTTAAGGACTTCTTTTAAGGCAGGTCTGGTGGCAAAAAATTCCCCTATCATTTGCTTGTCTGAAAATCATCTCATTTCCTCTTCAATTTTGAAGCTTAGTTTGACTGGATATTAAATTATTGGTTGGAATTTATTTTTTTAACAATGCTTGATATAGGCTTCCAATCTCTTCTGGCTTGAAAAATTTTTTCTGAAGGTATGCTACTAGTCTAGTTGAGTTCCCTTTGTAGGTAACATGAATTTTCTGTCTAGCTGCTTTTAAAATATTTTCTTTCATTTCAATCTTAGAGAATCTGATGACTGTGTGTCTTGTGGATGGTCATCTTGTATAGTACCTTCAAGGGGCTTCCTGTATTTTCTGAACTTCAGTGTTGGCCTCTCCAAAGATGTTGGGGAATTTTTCATAGATGAGATCCTCAAATATGTTTTGCATTTTCCTAGTTTTCTCTCCCTTTTTTGCAAAGATCTTTAAGAGTAACAGATCTCTTTACATAATACTGTGTTTCTCAGAGGTTTTGTATATTCTATTTATTTTATTTTACTTTTTGGCTTTGTTTCACTGAGATTATTTGGGGAATCTGTAATCAAGCTCTGAGATTCTTTCCTCAGCTTGGTCTATTCTGCCATTAATATTTGCAATTGTATTATAAAATTCTTGAAGCGAGCTTTTCAGCTCTATCAGGTCAGTTTGTTTTTTTCTTAAAATGTATTCCTGCTACAGTATCATTTTATTGTGTCCCTTAAATTCCTCAGATTGGGTTTCAAGTTTCTCCTGAATCTTGATCATCTTTATTTCTATCCATATTCTGAATCTGATGCCTGTCATTTCAGTAAATTAAGCCTAGTTAAGAACCATTGCTGGAGAACTATTGAGTCATTTTAGAACTAAGACACTCTAGCTTTTTGAATTGCCAGATTTCTAGTGCTGATTCTTTCACATCTGTGTGAGTTGATGTTCCTTGAGTCTTTGACATTACTGACCTTTGAATGGGATTTTTTGCTTTTATCTTCTCTAATTCTTTTGAGTGTTTGTTTATGGTATAATGTGGGCTCAGCGGACTGGCTTTGATTTTGGAAGATACTATTGGTCCAAGGCTCAGCTCAGCACTCTTGGGCTGTGTGCTCTAACTCTAGGGCCCTGGTACCCAGCCCATGGCTGTGTTCTCTGGCCCCTCAAGATCAGGAATCTGCCATGTAGGGGCTGATGTGTTCCTGGTCTGCTGGCACTCACACTCCAAAGTGGGGGTGATGCCAAAGTATTTTGTCAGGGTAATGGCAGCTGAATTCATGCTTTCTTGCTATTTTTTTTCAGGAAAGGAAAATGAGAGTTTTGAAGGTTTAACTTAATGATTGGTTCATATGGCATCATATTGTTGCTCTTTTTCTGAAGAGATTTCATTGCATTTTTGTGGTTTTAAATAATATTACATATTTTAAATAATGCAGTGCTCTTATTCCTTTACTGGGATTCCTAGAAATCTTGAAATAACATAAATCTGTTATTTAGCAGAACTAAAAACAATGCAGTTCATCTAGGGGAGTAGATCACTAAGTACTATTTAAACTTTCTTGGCTTCACCTTTTTGCTTTTATTTGCCTGATTTAAATGATGAAAAATATGATAATGTAATGAAATCTTAGGGTATAGATAAAACTGACAGAAAATTAGAGAGGATGTAATTGAAATTGTGAAGAAATTAAGTTTCATAGACTTGTAGTCCTTTTGGAAAGAAAAGTCACTTAAAAAGTTTGGTAACATTAAATTTTATAATATGACTCAACTGCTGCCAGCTAATTAAGTGCAATCAGTGTACCCCAACTAGTAGAACCAAGATAGTGCTTCACAAACTTGATTTGTCATAATCACCTGAGATATTTGTTAAGAGTGAAATTTTCAGCTCTTCCCCTAGAGATTCCAATTCAGTAAGCCTCATGTATAATACAGACATTTCCACAAACACCACCCCTACCCAACACACACATTCCAATGATTCTTATGATCAAGCAAGGTTGGAAAACACTACACTGGCTGGCTGGATCTACAAGTTACTGACTGCTTTCTCCAGGCTTGACCCCAAATTCCAGGGGTAGAGGGGAATAGAATTACCATTATTACCTATTTTCAGTGACCTGCTTAAGAGATTATACTGCCATATATTTCCAGACTTAACTAAAATGGATACTTAACCAACTTTATCCTTCCATTTTTCTTTTCCTTGTTCCAGGTATGTCAAGATTCCAAAGAAATTTTAAAGGTGTTCTTACTAAATAAATGTTGTAGACTTCTGCTGAAAACACATCATAACATTTTTCTTTTCCTGATGGTAATACAAGGTATAATACTATGATTTGGGGATCATAAACCGGAAAAGACTTCAGTTCTAATACATGTTCAATCATTTGCTAAACATATAATTCTACTCAAGTCATTCAACCATTGTGACTCTAGGTTTGTCATCTGTAAAGGTGAAGTAGACACGCCTGGCCTACTTAACTGTCTACATTTTCCAATGACTAGAATTAGCTATTCTAAATAAAATACATTTTAACCACAAAGTACCATGAATATGCTAATATTATTTTTATTACTAAAGAGTCATAATCTTATGTGAGTAGCATAAGCAAATACAGTTTGTTATAATAAAAACAATAAGAACAACCACCATTTTGTGGTTCAAAATAGGCAAAATCCATATTTAACAAATTGCATTGTAATTCTAATTTATAAAACCTTATTTTCATTTCAAGAGTGGCAGCATATACTCATACAGCTTGGTTAATGTAAGAAATTAAGAAAATGAAAACTTTCATTTCTTGTGGATTGATAATTAATCTACATTCTCTGAGTTCCAAGCACACTTTTTTTATATCACCTTTCTACTGCTAAAGTTGGTACTCTGCAAACCATGTTTCTCCAATTGCCAAGTGGCTTTGCCTAATATCCTGCCAATAGTGCACACCAGAGGGAGAATAGAAGGTTACAAAAGGGAAGAAGACACTTGCCCCTTCCTTTTTTGCTTCCTGTTTCTCTCAATATCACCTCAGGAACAGCCTTTTATTCTGCCATTTGTTGTTGATAGTGGCAGCATTGGTTCCTGTTTTTCCACACTAACAGAACCACCCTGTTTGTGCTCCAGGAGGCACCAGAATTAGGTGGCAGTGTACCTACTCAGAAATCTGAGTCCCAGCTCAGCAGGTTCCCTTCTCTATGTTATGCAGCTTCTGGAAATCCAAATGTCTTCCACTTGTTTCCTTAGCCATAGAGACAATAGAAGGCTTCTGCACATATACTCTTGTTGCTTCAGTGTTTTGGATTTTTTTTTCCATTTAAATCTTCTAAACCCTGTCTAAACAATTTCGTATATTAAATTCTCTCTGGTGTGGTTTCTGTTTCTTTGCTTGGACCCTTACTAATAAAGACTGTCCATTTGATAGTAAGTAATTTCCACATTCTCTTGCTTTTCCACAATTTCCACAAAGATAACCTTTTAGCATAACACGTATGGACAATAACATTTATATGAATAGAATGTTAAAAACAGTGTGCATTATGAAGTGAAGCAGCCACTGTTGTCCAAAACTGATTTGATATTCATAGTTAGATCTCAACATTATTACCAGATGGCTTGACATTCATAAGAAGGTTACTTTGTCTTCTTGTTGAAAATAAACAATCTCACAGATGACAATATAAAACAATATTACTTTCAGATAATGACAAAACAAGTCTACTTCATAATTTTGTCTAAGTCCAGACAGGTTGTTAGGTCACCCACAAAATAATAATAGAATTACCATCACTTTTACACAGCATCTAATCAGGAATAAATCACTACTCCATTGGACCCTCCCCTAAATCACCTAACCAAGGCCCAAGTTTTCTACTAAATTATTTCTAGTATCATCTTATCTAGATATGCCATGCTTCTCCATGGTCTGTGTTTTCCTCTGCTGCAATAAGTAATAAACCAAACTTGTTTAACTACTGGCGATTTATTGGTGGAATCTAGCTGAGGGGAATTGACACTGATAAAGTTTTATTTGGATGTGAGGTGAAAAAAGTTTCAGAGATGGTGATTATATTTCATTGTTTGTGTAAAATGTGCTTCTAGAAGAACCTCAAAAGTGATCAACGTGGTTATTTGCCACAATTGCCATTTTCTAATTTATTCTGTGATTATTTCCTTAATATTTATCTTTCTACTAGATCTAGTTCATTAGTTCTATGAGAGCAGTTATCATATCTTATTTTCCTCACCATTGTATCTCTAGGATCATGGACAATGTGTGGTACATTGCGTACCAGTATGATACAATATAAATGTAATATGAACCATATATATAGGCTTAATTTTTTCTAGTAGCAACATTTAAAAGTAAAAAGCTGTTGGTAAAATTACTTTTAATAACCTATTTTATTTAATTTCATATAACCAAAAGTCATACCATTTCAACATGTAATTAATATGAAAATTATTAATAAGCCACTGCCCGATGAGATGGCAGAATAGGAAGTTCCAGTCCTCGCCAGGTGCTGTAGCTTATGCCTATAAGCCCAGCACTTTGGGAGGCCAAGGCCTCCAAAGCAGATCACTTGAGGTCAGGAGTTTGAGACCAGTCTGGCCAACTTGGTGAAACCCTGTCTCTACTAAAAATACAAAAATTAGCTGGATGTGGTGGTGGGCACCTGTAATCCCAGCTACTTAGGAGGCTGAGGCAGGAGGATCACTTGANATATATGTACTGTGTATGTATGTGTATATATGTGTGTATATATATATATATATATATATATATATAGTTTACTTATGCTTGCTATTGGTTTGTATTTGCAAGGAATATCATTTTCCATCCCTTCACTTTTATTCTATGTATGTCTCTACAGGTGAGGTTAATGTATGTAGGCACCATATAGTTGGTTAAATATATATGCATCCAATAATGAAGCAGTCACAGAAAGCAATTATTATCAAATCTAAAAGGATAGATAGACTCTAATACAATAAATATTGAGAACTGCAGTGCCTCACTCTCAGCTTTGGAAAGATCATCTAAAAAGAAAATTAACAATAACAACAACA
Organism: Cebus imitator; assembly: GCF_001604975.1. Classification (NCBI taxonomy): domain Eukaryota; kingdom Metazoa; phylum Chordata; class Mammalia; order Primates; family Cebidae; genus Cebus; species Cebus imitator. Next base: position 9,848 of record NW_016107910.1, on the reverse strand, counting down.
ACAAAAACCACAAAATGTTATTTAATCACACCACAGACACAACGAACAAACAAACAAAAATCCTAGCGAACATTTACATAACATTTTCACCCAACAGCTGCAGAATACATATTATTTTAATCAGCATATGGTGCATTCACCAGAATTACATGTTAGGATACAAGACAAACCTCAGCACATTTTTAAAAGTTAAAGTCGTATCAAATATCTTATTTGACCTCAATGGAATAACACTGGACATTAATAATAGAGGAACATTTGAAGCTATACAAATACACAGAAAATAAACAACATACTCCTGAATGACTAATGGGGGAAAGGAGAAAGTAGGAATACAATTTTAAAATTTCTTGAAACAAGTGAAAATAGAAACACAACATGCCAAAACCTATGGGTCACAGCAAAAGCAGTATTAAAGCCAAGATAATAGCAATAAATGCCTACATCAAAAACTAGAAAAAAATTTCAATAAAGAAGTTAAAAGTTCATTTTTCTTAAGTAAGTAGAAAATCAAGAATAATTTTTAAAATGAATAAGCCAAATCCAAAATTAGTAGAAGGAAAGAAATAATAAATATCAGAGAACTAAATGAAATGGAAACTAAAAAATATATAAAATATCAACAAAATAAAAAGTTTTCTGAAAAGATAAGCAATATTGACAAACCATTAACTAGACTAAGAAAGAAATAGAGACGACCCAAGGAAATAAAATCAGAAATGCAAAAGAAGTTGTCATGCTGGATACCACAAAAATAAAAAGGATTATTAAATCTGCTATGAACAGCAATATGCCAAAAAATTAGAAAACCTTAAAGAAATGAATAGTTTCCTGGATACATATGACTTACTAACATTGAACCAGGAAGATATATAAAATATGAAGAGACAAATAACAAATAACAAGATTCAGTCAATAACAAAAAGTTTTCCAACATATAAAAGTCCAGGATTGAAGAGCTTGTCACTGAATTCTACCACACATTTGAAGAAGAATTATTACCAGTCATTCTAAAACTATACCAAAACATTGAAGTGGAGAGAACTCTTCCTATCACATTCTATGTGGCCAGCATAATCTTGATAGCAAAAGCATACAATGATACAGCCAAAAAAGAAAACAACAGGCCAATATCACTGAAGAACATAGATACAAAAATCCTCAACAAAAAACTAGCAAAATTAATCCAATAATATATCAAAAATATGCCACGATCAAATGAGATGTATCCCAGGAAAGCAAGAGTAGTTTAACATAGACAATCAATAAACATTATACATCACATGAATAGAATGAAGAAAAAAAATTATTATCTCAATAGATGCAGAAAAAAGTATTTGACAAAATTCAACATCCATTCTTAAATTCTAGATAAAATAAATATAGAAAAAAATACTTCAACATAGTAAAGGCCGTATATGAAAAATCTATACCCTAAATAATACTGAATGGAAAAAAGGTGAAAGCCTTTCTTCTAAGAATTGGCACAAACAAGAATTCCCACTTTTATTACTTCTATTCAGCATAGTACTGAATGTCTTGAACACAGTGATTAGGTAAGATTAAAAAAATTAGAAAGGACAAATTCAAATTATCCTTTATTAACAGACAATATGATCTCATACATAGAAAAACCTAAAGACTCAAACGAAAATGCTTAAAACTGATAAGCAAAGTCAGTAAAGTTGCAGAATACAAAATCAACATACAAATTCAGTGGCATTTTTATAAAGAAATAATAAACAGGATGAGAATTAAATGAAGAAGATAATGCTATTTACAATAACTGGAAAAAAAATAAAATACCTTGAAACAAATTTAACCATGGAGTTGAAAGACCTTTATTTTAAAAAATACAAAACACTGATGAAAGAAATTGAAGAGTACACAAATAAACAGAACACATTCCAAGCTCATGGACTGGAAAAATTAATATCGTTAAAATGACTATACTGTCCACAGGAATCTAGAGATTCAACAAAGTCTTTATCCAAATTCCAATGAAATGTTTTATGGATATAGAAAAATAAACCTAAAATTTATATGGAATGAAAGGAGAGCAAGAGCAGCCAAAGCTATACTTAGTAACAAGAACAATACAGGAGGCATCACACTACCAAACTTCAAAATATACTACAAAGCTGTAGTCACTAAAACAGCATGGTTTTGATATAAAAATGAACATATAGAAAATAGAATGGAGAACACAGAAATTAATTCACATACTTACAGCCAGATGATTTTTGACAAAGGTGCCAAGAACACTCATTGGGAAAAAGAAACTCTTCAATAAATGGTGATGTAAAAACTGGATATGCACAAGCAGAAAAATGAAACTAAACTCCCTCTTACTCAAAAAATAAAAATTAAGTACAAATGGATCGAATACCTAAAAATGAGAGACCTCAAACTACAAAACTACTAGAAGGAAACATAGGTAGATTGCTTCAGGGCATTTTCCCAATGAGTAGAAGAAAGAGCAGGTCTAGGAAAGCCTTTTATCAGTAAGACCTCAAAGACACAGGCAACAAAAGCAAAAATAAACAAATTGGATTATATCAAACTAAAATGTTTCTGCACAGCAAAGAAAACAACAGAGTTAAAGGGCAACCTAAAATATGAGAAAAAAATATTTGTGAACTGCTTGTACAATAGCAGACTAATACCTAGAATGTTTTTAAAAACTACAAAATCTCAATAGAAAAAAAAATCAAAGTTTTAAAGGGACAAGTAATATGAAAAGATATCTCTCAAAGAAGACCAAAAAAAAAAAATGGCCAGCAGATATACCAGCATCATACTGATTGGGCAAAAGAGCAACACATGAATGCCACCTCCCACCACTCTTATTCAACATATTGCTGGAAGTCCTTGCCAGAGAAATCAGGCAAGAGAAAAAAATAAAACCATCTAAGTAGGAAGAGATAAAATCAAACTATCTCTGTTTTCAGATGATATGGTTCTATACCTAAAGAATCTCATAGTCCCTGTCCAATAGTCTCTGCCCTCATAGCCTCCTTGATCTGAAAAATAATGTCAGCAAAATCCATGTACAAAAATCAATAGCCTCCCTATGGACCAACAACAACCAAGCCAAGAGTCAAATCAGGAATGCAATCCCATTCACAAAANAAAAAAAAAAAAAAAAGAAAGAAAGAAAGAAAGAAAAAGTCCCAGTCCTTGTTTCCTCACATAAGCACAGATTTTAAAATGACATAAGTAACAAAATACCTTTATAAGATGTCTAGCACCCAGATAAGAAGTTGTGGAACCCCTAGATGAGCACAAAACTGAGATCAGCAGCACAGAAATGGATAAGAAGAACAATTTAACTGCATCAGCCTCTCCTTCATGCCTGCAAAGCTCAGTGCCAAGAAAGACTGTGACTCCTCATTCGGAGAGGGAAAGAAAATGGACATATATACAATATCTCTTGACTTTCAGAGCAATCCCTGAGTGGACGGCTTCTGTCTGGTTTTACATAGAATGCTGAAAAATCTAGTAAAGTCAAATTTCAGGAACAACAAAGGGGACAGGTACTTTCCTGGAGTTGGTACAGCATTGTATGGCTTGGAGAAGGTGCAGCACTGAGGTCTCTCCTCCAGGAGTGAGAGAGGAGCGAAATATGGCCTCTATGTTTTCGGCCTTTCAGTGCACTCTCCAAGGAGCTGAATTCTGATTTGTCTCACACAGAACACTGGTGAAACTGGCATACTCTGGATGCTTGGGGCAGCTGTGACCAACACCATATGCAAGGCTTGGAAAACACACGGAATTGATGTCCTTTCTCTAATGACAGTGGAGTGGAACATGGCTCCAATGTCCCCAGCTATTTCTTGTACCACTCAAGGGGCTGGTTTATATCCTTTCCTGTGTGGAGTGTTGATGGAACTAACACAGAGGACAGAGAAAGCACTATATTATGGGCTTCTGAAGAAAAAAAAAATATTGAATGGGGAGTTAGAAACAAAAACTCTGAATCTCTAGCTGGGCTGACTGGTAAAGGTCTTTCCCATTTAAAGTCAGTCCATAGAGGAAAATGAGAGCTGGTTTTTTTTGTTGTTGTTGTTCAAATGCATATACTCTAATGCAAAGATATAAGAAACAAGAAGAATCAGAGAGAAGTTATACAATCAAATGAACAAAATAAACCTTCAGTAACTGACCCTAAGGAAATGAAAATCTATGAATTGCTTAACAACAAACTTAAAATAATCTTAAAGCAAGTTAATGAGTTGCAAAAGAAAACAGACAACTGAATTAAACTGGGAAAATAATGCATGAACAAAGTATGTTAGCAAAGAGATATAAATGAGAAAGAACCAAACAGAAATTCTGAAACTGAGGTATATGTTAGGTTGGTGCAAAAGTAATTGTGGTCTTTGCCATTACTTTTAATAGTGAAAACTGCAGTTACTTTTGCACCAACTTAATTGTAAGAGAACTAAAAATTTCACTAATGGGATTTGGCAACAGATATGATCAAAAAGAAAAAAGAATCAGTGAAGTCAAAGGCACCTGAAGTTATGCAATCAAAGGTTCAAAAACAAACAAAAAAATAATAAAAAGAGGTCAGTAAGCTTAAAAGGTAGTCTAGGCCCTAAAGACCACAACTCTTAGGTATGCTTTAGTGCAAAAGTAGGCCAAGATACAACAGACCCTTGGTGGGGTGGGGAGGAAGGTACATGACATACTGAGACAAAAGCTGGGGCAGCTAACAGAGTGCTGGCATCACGCCTTTCCAAACCCTAGGCTGCACAGCTCATGGCTCCAAAAGAGGCCCCTTCCTTCTGCTTAAGGAGAGAAGAGGATAGAGTTGGGAGGACTAGCTTCCAGACAACATTCCTAGACACAACATGTGCCAGAAAAGAATCTGTTGCCTTGAATAAAAGAACACAGTCCTGGCAGCATTCATTATCTGCTAAATGACGATCACTTGTACCCTGAATAACAAGCAATGACACCCAGGTACCATGTCAAGGGTCTTAGGTAAATCTTAGAGACTTGCTGGCTTGAGGTACCAGCGTGGCCACAGGCAGGTTGAGCACCAAGCAGGTCCTCAGGTTCAATGATTCCAGAACCAGACACTTAGGCAGCATTTCTGGACCTCTCCTAGGCCAGAGAAGAGCCCACTGCCCTAAAGTGTGAATCCCAGGCTAGGCAGCATTCACCACAAGCTGACCTAAGAGCCCCCAGGCCTTGAGGATCATTGGTGGTAGTCTGGTAGTATTCCTTGTGGTATGGGGTGGCAGTGGCTATGAGCTGAGGATTCTTTGTCTTTGGAAAGAAAACAGAAGAGTGGGAAGAACTGCATCTTGGTGTCTGAGTGCCAGCTCAGTTGCAGTAGAAGGAAACACCAGTATACTTGTAAGATATTTAACCCTAGTCCCTGATGCCCAGACGGCACCTTGGGACCTGGGAAACCTGGCTGCTCTAAAGGGAAAGACACAGGACTGACTGGCATTGCCACTGGCTGATTGTAGATCCCTGGGGCCTTTAGGTAAATGGCAGTGCCACGAAGTGGTTACAGCAGGCCTTGGGTGAGACCCAGTGCTGTGGTGGCTTTAGGTCTAACTCAGCACAGTATATTGGTGGTGGCCACAGTGGTACTGATGTCACTCCACCCTCAGCTTTAGGTGGGTCAGAACAGAAAGACTCAGTTTGCTTAGGAGAAAGTAAGGCAAGAGAATGAAACTCTTCCTGGTGAACCAGAAGATTCTTCCAGACCTTGCCCATGACTTAAAGGTAGTATCTATACCAGCCTGCAAGAACCACAGTGTTAAAGGGCTTCAGGTGCCACCTAAAGAAGATGGAGCTTAGATTACAATACCCAAGTCCTTTGAAATATCTGTAAAGTCTTCCCAAAAGGACAGCTACAAATAAGCCCATAGAGTAAAGACTATAATAAATATCTAACTCATCAATTCCCAGACACTGAAAAATATCTTTCAACACCACCCAGGAAAACATAACCTTAACAAATAAATTAAATAATGGACCAGGGACCAATCCTAGAGAAACAGAGATATGTGAACTTTGAGACAGAAACATTAAAACACTTATGTTAAGTAAATACAAGGAAATTCAAGATAACACAGAAGGAACTCAGAATTCTATCAGAGATATTTATAAAAAGATTGAAATAATAGAAAAGAATCAAGCAAAAATTATTGAGCTGAAAAATGCAATGGACACACTGAAGAATGCATCAGAGTCCTTTAATAGTAGAATTGATCAAGCAGAATAAATAATTAGTGAATAAGAAGACAGGCTATTTGAAAATACACAATCAGAAGAGTCAAGGTAAAAGGAAAATAAAAACAATAAAGCACATGTATGGGGACAGAAAATAGTCTCAAAAGGGTAAATCTAAGAAATACTGATCTTAAAGAGAAGGTAGAGAAAGAGATAGGAGTGGAAAGTTTATTCAATGGGATGAGAATAAAGAACAAACCTAAGCAAACTGAGTCTTTCTGTAACCAGACAGGTGAAATATCTCTCCAATGAGATTTACTAAACACAGTTGTAGGAAATCAGTGATGATACAAAAAAATGGAAAAAATTCCATGTTCATGGATAGGATGAATCAATATTGCTAAAATTGCCATCTGCCCAAAGCAATCCACAGATTCAATGCTATTCTGATTAAACCTAGAGGATTAGAAAAATCTATTTAAAAATTTACATGGAAGCAAAATGATCCCAAATAGCCAATGCAATCCTAAGCAAAAAGAATTAAGCTAGAGGCATCACATGACTCAACTTCAAAGTATAGTAGGAGGCTATAGTAAGCAAATGAGCATGGTACTGGTACAAAAACACACATAGACCAATTTTATAGAATAGAGAGCCCAGAAATAATACTGCATACTTAGAACTATCTGATCTTCGACAAAGTTGGCAAAAACAAGCAATGTGAAAAAGATTTCATATTCAGTAAATGATACTGGAATAACTGGCTAGCTAGCCACATGTAAAAGATTGAAACTGGAACACTTCCTTACACAATATAAAAAAAAAATCAACTCAAGATGGATTAAAGACTTACATACAAAACCTGTGACTATAAAAACCCTGAATGATAGGAAATATCATTCTGTACATAAGACTGAGCAAAGACTTCATGACGAAAATGCCCAAAGCAAAACAAAACCAAAAATTAACAAATGGGACCAAATTAAACTAAAGAGCTTCTGCTAGACAACCTACAGAATGGGAGAAAACATTTGCAAACTATGCATCCAATACTGTAGATCTAAATGTCAAGAAACTATAAGGAACTTAAGGAAACTATAAGGAACTTAAACAAGTTTGTAAAAAATAACCCCATTATAAAGTAGGCAAAGGACATGAACAGTCACTTTCCTAAAGAATATATACATGCATAAGAAAATGCTCATAATCATTAGAGAAATGCAAATCAAAATCACAACAAGATATCTCACACCAGTCAGAATATCTATTACTTAAAATCAAAACGTAACAGATGCCGAAGAGGTTGTTTAGAAAAGGGAACATTTATACACTGCTAGTGGGAATGTCTATTAGTGTAGCCATTGTGGAAAGCACTTTGGCGATTTGTAAATGAACTTAAAACAGAATTGCCATTTGACTCAGCAATCTCATTATTTAGTATATACCCAAAGGACTGTACATCATTCTACTATTAAGACTCATGCATGTGTATGTTCATTACAGCACTATTCACAATAGCAGAGACATGGAATCAACCATAAATGCCCATCAATGGTTGACTAAATAAAGAAAATGTGGTACATATACACCATCAAATGTTACATGGCCATAAAAATTAGGCAATATAAATGGAGCTGGAGGACATTCTCCTAAGTGAACTAACACAGGAACAGAAAACAAAATACCAGATGGCCTCACTAATAAGTGAATACTAAACATCAAGTACATATGGGCAAAAAGAAGGGATAACAGACAGTAGTACCTACTTGAGAGTGGAAGGTGGGAGGAGGGTGAGGATAAAAAGTCTGCCTATCATATACTATGCTTATTGCCTGAGTTACAAAATAATTTGTATTCTAAACCCCTGAGACATGCAACTTACCTAAACAGCAAATGTGCATATGTACTCTTAACCTAAAATAAAAGTTAAAACATAAAGTTAAATTTAAAAAAGAAAGGAGAGAAAAAGATGTAGGCACTTATAAAGTTTCCTCTTAATATTGCTTTTGCTGTATCCCATAGTTTTGTGTATGGTGTGCTTTATTTCTCATTTGTTGCAAGGAATTTTTCACTTTCATTCTCAATTTCTTCATTGACCAACATGTCATTCAGGAGCATATTGTTTATGTATTTGTATAGTTTCCAAAATTCCTTTTGTCTATTTTTATAGTTTTTATCTTGATATTTATTTTGTCTGATATAAGTATAGTGACTCTTCCTCTTTTTTCATTTCCATTGGCATGGAAATCCCTTTATTTTCAGCCTATGTGTCTTTATAGATGAAGGCTGTTTCTTGTAAGCAACAGAGCAATGGGTCTTTTTTTTATTTTTTATTTTTCATGCATTCAGCCAGTCTATGTCTTTTGATTGAAGGGTTTAGTCAATTAAATTCAATGCTGTTATTGATAAACAAAGACTCACTCTGTCTGCTCTGTTATTGTTTTCTGATTATTTTACAGTTTTCCCTTCCTTCTTTCTTGTTTTTATGTCTTCCTCTACTGAAGGTAATTTTGTCTGGTAATACAATTTTATTCCTTTCCTTCTGTTTTTTGTGTATTCAGTGTATGTTTTTTTGTTTGAGGTTACCATGAGGCATTCAAACACTATTTTATAACTTGTTATTTTAACCTGATAACAACTTAACTTTGCTTGCACAAACAAATGAGAAATAAGCAAAAAGGAAACTATAAATGCTCTACAGTTTACCTTCATCCCCTAATTTATTAACTTTTTCCTTTTATTTATATCTTCTCATACTGAATATGTCTTGAAAAGCTGTCATGATTTTTGATTAGTTCATTAATTATTCTTTATACTTAGTAAAACAGTAATTTACACATGACAGTTACTGCATTATTCTGTATTTTTTTGGTGTGTACTTACAATTACCAATGAGTTATGTACCTTCAGATGATTACTAACTCTTCATCAATATGCCTTTTATTTTTATTGAAACACTCTCTTCAGCATTTCTTCTAGGACGTGTCTGATGTTGATTAAATCCTTCAGCTTTTGTTTGTCTGAGAAAGTCTTTATTTCTCCTCATGTTTGAAGGACATTTTTACTAGAGACACCATTCTGATTAAAAGGTTTTTTTGTTTTGTTTTTTTGTTTTTTTCCTTCATCACTGTAGGTATTTCATGCCATTTCATGCCATTGTCTCCTGGCTCATAAGGTTTCCACAGAAAAGTCTGCCGACAGATGTATTAGAGCTTCATTGTATGTTATTTGTTTCTTTTCTCTTTGCTGCTCTTAGGATCCTTCCTTTATCATTGATATTTGGGAGTTTGATTCTTAGATGATTTGAGGTCCTTTCATTTGGGTTAATTGTGCTTGGTGTTCTTTAATCTTCTTCTAATCCTCTAGGTTTAATCAGAATAGCATTGAATCTGTGGATTGCTTTGGGCAGATGGCAATTTTAGCAATATTGATTCATCCTATCCATGAACATGGAATTTTTTCCATTTTTTTGTATCATCACTGATTTCCTACAACTGTGTTTAGTAAATCTCATTGGAGAGATATTTCACCTGTCTGGTTAGCTGTATTCTTAGGTATTTCATTCTTTTTGTGGCTAATATGAATGGGATTGAGTTCCTGATTTGGCTCTCAGCTTGGATGTTGTTTCTATATAGAAATGACATTGATTTTTT
>NW_016107909.1:1029053-1035427 GCF_001604975.1 Cebus imitator | reverse complement strand
GCGCCGACAAAGCAGCCGCGCTGGGCAAAGCAGCCGCGCGGGGCAAAGCAGCGGCGCTGGCCGGCGCTGGCCGGCACAGCCGCGCTGGCCGAAACAGCCGCGCTGGTGACCGTGGAGCACCTCTGCCTGGGAATTTCCTAGTCTGTGGGCAATAAAAACACGGCGTCCACTCACCCTCTGCGCTTTCACTGGGAGCTGCAATCCTGAGCTGTTCCTAAACGGCCATCTTGGATCCACCTCCTATCTCCAGATTTTTTAACGATCGCCATTCTAACTGGCATGAGATGGTATCTCAATGTTGTTTTGATTTGCATTTTTATAATGACCAGTGATGATGAGCATTTTTTCATTATGTTTGTTGGCCTCATATATGTCTTCTTTTGTAAAGGGCTGTTCATATCCTTCGCCCATTTTTGAATGGGCTTGTTTGTCTTTTTCTTGTAAATCTGTTTCAGATCTTTGTAGATTCTGGATATTAACCCTTTGTCAGATGGGGAGATTGCAAAAATTTTTTCCCATTCTGCTGGTTGCTGATTCACCTAATGATTGTTTCCTTTGCTGTGCAGAAGCTGTGGAGTTTAATTAGGTCTCATTTGTCTATTTTGGCTTTTGTTGCCAATGCTTTTGGTGTTTTAGTCATTAAGTCCTTGCCTATGCCTATGTCCTGAATGGTTTTGCCTAGGTTTTCTCCTAGGGTTTTTATGGTGTTACATCTTATACAACTCTTTAATCCATCTGGAGTTAATTTTAGTGTAAGGTGTCAGGAAGAGGTCCAGTTTCTGCTTTCTGCACACTGCTAGTCAGTTTTCCCAACACCATTTATTAAACAGGGAATCCTTTCCCCCTTGCTAGTTTTTGTCAGGTTTGTCAAAGAATAGATGGTTGTAAATGTGTGGAGTTGCCTCCGAGGCCTCTGTTCTGTTCCATTGGTCTATATCTCTGTTTTGGTACCAGTATCATGCTGTTTTGATTACTGTAGCCTTGTAGTATAGTTTGAAGTCAGGTAATGTGATGCCTCCAGCTTTGTTCTTTTTGCTTAGAATTGACTTGGGTATGCGGGCTCTCTTTTGTTTCCATATGAAGTTTAAGGTGGTTTTTTCCAGTTCTCTGAAGAAGGTCATTGGTAGCTTGATGGGGATAGCATTGAATCTATAAATTACTTGGGGCAATATGGCCATTTTCACGATATTGATTCTTCCTAACCATGAGCATGGACTGTTTCTCCATCTGTTTGTGTCCTCTCTTATTTCGTTGAGCAGTAGTTTGTAGTTCTTGAAGAAGTCCTTTACATTCTTTGTTAGTTGTATTCCTAGGTATTTTATTCTCTTTGTAGCAACTGTAAATGGCAGTTCGTTCTTGATTTGGCTCTCTTTAAGTCTGTTATTGGTGTATAGGAATGCTTGCGATTTTTGCACATTGATTTTGTATCCTGAGACTTTGCTGAATTTGCTTATCAGTTTAAGGAGATTTTGGGCTGAGAAGATAGGGTCTTCTAGATATAAAATCATGTTGTCCACAAATTGAGACAATTTGACCTCCTCCTTTCCCAACTGAATACCTTCATTTCTTTTTCTTGCCTGATTGCTCTGGCTAGAACTTCCAATACTGTATTGAATAGGAGTGGTGAGAGCGGGCATCCTTGTCTAGTGCCAGATTCAAAGGGAATGCTTCCAGCTTCTGCCCATTCAGTATGATATTGGCTGTGGGTTTGCCATAAATAGCTTTTGTTATTTTTAGATATGTTCCTTCAATACCTAGTTTATTGAGAGTTTTTAGTATAAAGGACTGTTGAATGTTGTTGAAGGCCTTCTCTGCATCTATTGGGATAATCATGTAGTTTTTGTCTTTTGTTCTGTTTACGTGGTGAATTACATTTATAGACTTGCATATGTTGAACCAGCCTTGCATCCCTGGGATGAAGCCTACTTCATCATGATCGATAAGCTTTTGGATGTTCTGTTGCAATCGGTTTGCCAGTATTTTGTTGAAGATTTTGGAATCTATGTTTGGCCTGAAGTTTTATTTTGTTGTTGAGTTTCTGCCGGGTTTTGGTATCAGGATAATGTTGGCCTCATAAAATGTTTTGGGAAGAATTCTCTTTTTTGGGTTTGTTTGGAATCGTTTCAGAAGAAGTGGTACCAGCTCCTCTTTGTATGTCTGATGGAATTCGGTTGTGAACCCATCTGGACCTGGGTGTTTTTTGGTTGGTAGGCTCTTAGTTGCTGCCTCAACTTCAGCCTTTGTTATTGGTCTATTTAGGGTTTCGACTTCCTGGTTTAGGCTTGGGAGGAGGCAAGTGTGCAGGAATTTATCCATTTCTTCCAGGTTTACTGGTTTATGTGCATAGAGTTGTTTGTAGTAATCTCTGATGGTAGTTTGTATTTCTCTGGAACCTGTGGTGATATCCCCTTTATCGTTTTTTATTGCATCTATTTGATTATTCTCTCTTTTCTTCTTTATGAATCTGGCTAGTGGTCTGTTTTGTTGATCTTTTCAAAAAACCAGCTCCTGGATTTATTGATTTTTTGAAGGTTTTTTTTTTTTTCTCTATCTCCTTCATTTCTGCTCTGATCTTAGTTATTTCTTGTCTTCTGCTAGGTTTTGAGTTTTTTTGATCTTGCCCCTCTCTTTCAATTTTGACAATAGGGTGTTAATTTTAGATATTTCCCTCCTTCTTATGTGGGCATTTATTGCTATACATTTTCCTCTAGACACTGCTTTAAATGTGTCCCAGAGATTCTAGTATGTTGTGTCTTCATTCTCGTTGGTTCAAAGAACATCTTTATTTCTGCCTTCATTTCATTGTTTATCCAGTCAACATTCAAGCGCCAGTTGTTCAGTTTCCATGAAGCTGTGCGGTTCTGAGTTAGTTTCTGAATTCTGAGTTCTAACTTGATTGCACTGTGGTCTGAGAGACTGTTATGATTTCCGTTCTTTGCATTTGCTGAGGAGTGATTTACTTCCAATTATGTGGTCAGTTTTAGAGTAGGTGTGATGTGGTGCTGAGAAGAATGTATATTCTGTGGATTTGGGGTGGAGAGTTCCGTAAATATCTTTTAGGTTTGATTGGTCCAGTTCTGAGTTCAAGTTCTGGGTATGCTTGTTAATTTTCTGTCTCGTTGATCTGTCTAATATTGACAGTGGAGTGTTAAACTCTCCCACTATTACTGTGTGGGAGTCTAAGTCTCTATGTAAGTCATTAAGAACTTGCTTTATGTATCTGGGTGCTCCTGAATTGGGTGCATATATCTTTAGGATTGTTAGCTCTTCTTGTTGCATTGATCCTTTTACCATTATGTAATGTCCTTCTTTGTCTCTTTTGATCTTTGTTGGTTTAAAGTCTATTTTATCAGAGACTAGAATTGCACTCCTTGCTTCTTTTTGCTCTCCATTCGCTTGGTAAATTTTCCTCCATCCGTTTATTTTGAGCCTTTGTGTATCCTTGCATGTGAGATGGGTTTCCTGGACACAGCACACCAATGGGTTTTGGCTTTTTATCCAATTTGCCAGTTTGTGTCTTTTGATTGGGGCATTTAGCCCATTTACATTTATGGTTAATATTGTTATGTGTGAATTTGATCCTGCCATTTTTAGGCTAGCTGGTTATTTTGCCTGTTAGTTGATGCAGTTTCTTCGTTGTGTCGATGCTCTTTACCATTTGGTATGTTTTTGCAGTGGCTGGTACTGGTTGTTCCTTTCGATGTTTAGTGCTTCTTTCAGGAGCTCTTGTAAAGCAGGCCTGGTGGTGACAAAATCTGAGTAATTGCTTGTTCATAAAGGATTTTATTTCTCCTTCACTTATGAAACTTAGTTTGGCTGGATATGAAATTCTAGATTGAAAGTTATTTTCTTTAAGGATGTTGAATATTGGTCCGCACTCTCTACTGGCTTGTAAGGTTTCTGCTGAGAGATCTGCTGTGAGTCTGATGTGCTTCCCTCTGTGGGTAATCCAATCTTTCTCTCTGGCTGACCTCAGCATTTTCTCCTTAATTTAACCCTGGTGAATCTGACAATTATGTGCCTTGGGGTTGCTCTTCTTGAGAAATATCTTTGTGGTGTTCTCTGTATTTCCTGGACTTGAATATTGGCCTGCCTTGCTAGGTTGGGGAAGTTTTCCTGGATTAATATCCTGAAGAATGTTTTCCAGCTTGGATTTATTCTTTCCATCACATTTGGATACACCTATCAATCGTAGATTAGGTCTTTTCACATAATCCCATGTTTCTTGGAGGCTTTGTTCATTTTTTTTTCCTCTTGTTTCTCTAATCTTGCCTTCTCATTTTATTTCATTGAGTTGATCTTCAATCTCTGATATCCTTTCTTCTGCTTGGTCAATTCAGCTATTGAAACTTGTGTATGTTTCACGAAGTTCTCATGTTGTGTTTTTCAGCTCCCTCAGTTCATTTATATTCCTCTCTAAGCTGTTTATTCTCATTAGCATTTCATCAAACCTTTTTTCAAGGCTTTTAGTTTCTTTGCATTGGGTTAGAACATGTTCTTTTAGCTCAGAGACGTTTCTCATTACCCACCTTCTGAAACCTGTTTCTGTCAATTCATCAGACTTATGCTCCATCCATCCTTGTTCCCTTGCTGGTGAGGAGTTGTGATCCCTTGTAGGAGGAGAGGCGTTCTGGTTTTGGGTGTTTTCACCCTTTTTGTGCTGGTTTCTTCCCATCTTTATGGATTTATTTACCTGTGGTCTTTGTAGTTGGTGACTTTCAGATGGGGTCTCTGAGTGGATGTCCTGTTTGTTGATGATGAAATTATTTCTTTCTGTTTCTTAGTTTTCCTTCTAACAATCAGGCCCCTCTGATGTAGGACTGCTGGAGGTCCACTCCAGTCCCTGCTTGCCTGGGGATCACCTGTAGCGGCTGCAGAACAGTAAGGGTTGCTGCCAGTTTCTTCTTCTTCTATCTTTGTCTCAGAAGGATACCTGCCAGATGTCAGCCTGAGCTCTCCTTTATGAGGTGACTCTTTGGATATATGGGGGTCAGGGAGCTGCTTGAGGAGACAGTCTGTCCTTTATAGGAGGAGCTCAAGTGCTGAGCTGTGAGCTCTGTTGTTCCATTCAGAGCTGCTGGGCAGGTGTATTTAAGTCTGCTGTAGCAGAACTCATAACCGCCTTTTTTATCCCCAGGTGCTCTGTCCCGGGAAGGTAGGGCTTTATTTATAAGTTCCTGCTGTGCGACTGCTTTTTTTCAGGGATGCCCTGCCCAGCAAGGAGGCAGCCTAGTCACAGTCTGCCAGTAGAGGCATTGCTGAGCTGCCATGGGCTCTGCCCAGCTGCCATGTGAACTTCCCTGTACTCCTGTTTATAGGGGTATAGTTAGAACTGTCTTGGCAATGGCAGCCGACTTCTGTAATGGCGGACTGCATCGGCAATGGCGGACAGCCTCAGCAAAGGCATACTACCTCGATAATAGTGGACTGCCTTGGTAATGATGGACGCCCCTCCCCCACAGAGCTGGATCATCCTGGGTTCAGCTATGCTTGCTGTGAAACTCTCAATCTAGAGCGTTTCAGATTGTTGGTCTTTGTGGGAGTGGAACCGGCTGAGCCTGATCACCTGGCTCCCTGCCTCAGACCCCTTTTTTTTCAGTTGAATAGGTGACTATGTCTCCTAGGCGTTCCAGTCACCAGTTGAAACAGCACCCAGATTTGTGTGAGTTCTCATGCAGAGCCCTTCTGCGTGGCTGAAACAGCCGTGCTGGAGACTTGTGGTGCTTTTTCACCTGGGAATCTCCTGGCCTGGCTCCCTGTTTCAGTTCCCTTTTTATCAGTTGAATGGGCATCTCTGTTTCCCAGGCACTCCAGTCGCCAGCTCCAGGACTGAGGTCTTAATCACTACACTCTGACTCTGGGTAAGAAATTTTAGCAAGCACAGTTATAGATGTAAAGTCCCACATGTAAAATTATATCCTTCTGCTTCCACTGGAAACAGTATCTCTCACAGTTATTTTGAGAAATTTGAAATGCAATGGCTTGTGCTGCTGTAGAATGCAGGGCAAAAAGGGTGTTGAGGATGAATTGTTCTAAAGAAAATGGAGCAGCACTCTTATAAAAACAGTTATGGAGACTCCACAGTTTCCCAATAAAAGCTTTACTTCCAGATGTACTTGTTGTAGTACTTAGTAGCCCCACTATGGTTTTAGTATCCTGAAATAGGATTGCTAATTAATGGAGGAGTAATATTTATTTAAAAACCCAGGTTTGTCATTCTAAATCTCCCCCCCAAAATACGTCAAGATAATTTCTTATGAACTACTATGATAGTCTTGAAGTTTTTCACAACCACTTACCTAGTTAAGGGCTGCGTGTGCATATGTGTGAGTGTTTACATATCAGTATATGGAAGTATTAACATATACATAATT
>NW_016107909.1:1012944-1028284 GCF_001604975.1 Cebus imitator | reverse complement strand
GTAGAGACGGGGTTTCACCATGTTGACCAGGATGGTCTTGATCTCTTGACCTCTTGATCCACCCGCCTCGGCTTCCCAAAGTGCTGGGATTACAGGTATGAGCCACCGCGCCTGGCCCCTTCTTTTACTCTTTACTGCAAAATGTTGGTCCCTCTGTTAAGGAGATCATTTAAGTATTCTTTTCTGAGAAAATTATCCTTGAATAGAAATGCTATTTATACTATATTGACCATAATAGAAAAGTTAATAAAATATGCTTGCAATGTGCAGGTAGGTAGCAGCAATGTTTACAAGAACAGTTTTACAATGCTATGAGTTGTTGAGGTCCACAATGAGTTTTTAATTGTAAAGTGCTGTATAAATTTTCAATCTGTAAACTGCTGTATAAGATTTTCAAAAGCTTAATAAAATGGTTCTGCATTATAATTTTACCCTTGAGAAGACTTAAATTACCTTGAGTGAAAATTGGCAAGTAATGTAGGGTATGATTTTTAAATTTCGGGCAGTCATTGCTTTGCAAAGTAGCACAGGACCCTTAAAAAGACCATGTAAGCTGAAACCATGCAAAACTTCTGATTGTTTTATGACCTTTAAAAAAATTTATCAGCCAGGCATGGTGGCCCACACTTGCAATTCCAGCACTTTGGGAGGCCAAGGCAGGTGGATCACCTGAGGTCAGGAGTTCGAGACCAGCCTGGCCAACATAGTAAAATCCTGTCTCTACTAAAAAATACAAAATTAGCCAGGAGCCGTGGTGGGTGCCTGAATCCCAGCTACTTCGGAGGCTTAGGCAGGAGAATCGCTTGAAACTGGGAGGCAGAGGCTACAGTGAGCCGAGGTCACGCCACTGTACTCCAGCTTGGGTAACAGAGCGAGACGCTGTCTCAAAAAACAATTATCAAAATATTAACTTATCTCTTACTGTCAGTTATAAATCTATAGGGAAATGGGAAAAAAAGTAAAACTAATACTTATTTAGCACAATGTAACTCAAAGCATTAAAAACATTGAGCATTAAAGTGCGTTAGTTCTCTGTTTCCTTTTCTCTTTTTTTTTTTTTTTTTTTTTTTGAGACGGAGTTTCGCTCTTGTTACCCAGGCTGGATGGAGTGCAATGGCGGGATCTCGGCTCACCGCAACCTCCGCCTCCTGGGTTCAGGCAATTCTCCTGCCTCAGCCTCCCGAGTAGCTGGGACTACAGGCACGCGCCACCATGCCCAGCTAATTTTTTGTATTTTTAGTAGAGACGGGGTTTCACCGTGTTGGCCAGGATGGTCTCGATCTCTTGACCTCGTGATCCACCCGCCTCGGCCTCCCAAAGTGCTGGGATTACAGGCTTGAGCCACCGTGCCCGGCCTAATTTTTTGTAGTTTTAGTAGAGACGGGGTTTCACCGTGTTGGCCAGGATGGTCTCGATCTCTTGACCTCGTGATCCACCCGCCTCGGCCTCCCAAAGTGCTGGGATTACAGGCTTGAGCCACCGTGCCCGGCCTCAAGCATAGTTTTTGTAGTGCCTGCCTTCATCTCTTCTTCTCAGCTGTAACTTATGATATAAAATGAGCATGTTTTGGTGAACTGTCATACTACTTGCTAAGCTTGGGTCATTTTAAGTTAAATATATGTGGCATATGACATATATTTGTAAATTCAAGTGTCTATGGAAACTCATAAACAATAAAATACCAAAATAGTAGCTTGCAGACAGTACCTAAAAGTGAGAGTTGTTTTGTGTTTTTTCTCCAGAGGCTCTATCATTCACCTAAAAATAAGAGGCAATAGGAAGAATAAACTAGAAGCAAAGATACGGGGCAGAAATGATGTGCTGTTGACACCACAAATAAGAATTCTCCAATGAGGCCAGGTATGGGGCAATTTGGGAGGCTGAGATAGGCAAATTTCTTGAAGCCAGGAGTTGGAGACCAGTTTGGCCAATATGGTGAAACCTCATCTCTACTAAAAATACAAAAATTAGTAAGGCATGGTGACACAGTACTGTAATCCTAGCTACTCAGGTGGCTGAGGCATGAGACTCACTTGAACCTAGGAGGCAGAGGTTACAGTGAGCCAAGATGGCACCACTGCACTCCAGCCTGGAGGACACAGCGAAACTTTGTCTCAAAAAAAAAAAAAATCCTCTCATGAGCAGACATGTATTTGGCTCAAGTATGAGGATGGAAGTCATAGAGCACGGCCAGCATCTGATGAGGACCTTCAGGCGCCATCATTCCATGGCAGAAGGTAGAAGAGCAATAGAGTGTGATAGCATGTGAGAAAGTGCCAAACATGCTTTTTTTTTTTTTTTTTTTTTTTTTGAGATGGAGTCTCGCTCTGTTGTCTAGGCTGGAGTGCAGTGGTATAGTCTTGGCTCACTGCAACCTCTGCCTTGTGGTTCAAGCGACTCCCCTGCCTTAGCCTCTGAGTAGCTGGGACTACAGGCTAATTTTTGGTATTTTAGTAGAGACGGGTTTTCGCCATGTTAGTCAGGATGGTCTTGATCTCCTGACCTCGTGATCCGCCTGCCTTGGCCTCCCAAAGTGCTGGGATTACAGGTGTGAGCCACCGTGCCTGGCCAAACTTGCTTTTATTTTAAAAAACCCACTTCCAGGCCAGGTGCAATGGCTCACACCTGTAATCCCAACACTTTGAGAAGCCACAGCAGGAGAATCACTTAAGCCTAAGAGTTCGAGACTAACCTGGACAGCATAGGGAGATACTGTCTCTATAAAAAAGATAGCTAGGAGTGGTGGGTGGCACCTGCCTTGTAGTCCCAGCTACTCAAGAGACTGATGTGGGAAGATTGAGCCTGAAAAGTCAAGGCTGCAATGAGCTGTGATTGTGCCAGTGTATTCCAGCCTGAGCAACAGAGCAAGACCTTGCATCTACAGAAAGAGAAAGAAACCCACTCCTTCAATAACAGCATTAATTCATTCATGAGGGCAGATACCTCATGACTTAATCACCTTCTAAAGGTTCCATTCCTAAACACTGTTGCATTGGGGATTAAGTTTCTAGCACATAAACTTTGGAGGACACATTCAAAACATAGCGCTAAGTATTCATTGGAAACTCATGCACTTGTAATACCTACTGGCAAAAAATAAAAAGAAAAAAGAAAAAAATTCCATATTCCATGTTCCCATAACTGTGATTTTATTTAGTGAAGCATCAAATGGGCATGAGATAGAATTATTTTTTTATTTATACAAAACTTGGCCCTGAAATATTTAACCAACGGAAATAGTACTAATAAATTATTCTATGAAGTAATTTTTAATGTAGAGTTTATTCATGTCTTCTGCAAATAAAAATGGACAGCAATAAACAAAAACAAAGGTAGAAAGAATAACTGTCTTGTTGATGTCTCCTCTAAAGTTCACAATCTCTACACCTGTTTCTTTCATCGTCAGGTGATGTTAATCTTCTGTTTATTTTGCTACTTTAAGCACATGTAGGTTACCCAGAGATTGCCCTCTAAAAGTCGGTCTACACCTGTTCTTTCTTACCTCACAAAAAGTAATGGAAAAAAAGTGAGTGTGTGTGTGTGTGTGTGTGTGTGTGTGTGTCCTGTTGGTGGTAGTGTTGGTGGTTAAAAAGCAATTTGGGACTTCCTCTTTGAACAGTTGCCTCTTCCTCTCACACAAGGAAGATTTCATTTTGTTTGAGACGAGATCAAGTTGAAACCAAACCACACACCAAAGAGAGGGGTATGATGGCTAAGAAGCCCCCAAAACCAGCCCCTCGCAGGATCTTCCAGGAAAGGTTAAAGATTACTGCTCTACCTTTGTACTTTGAAGGTTTTTTATTAGTCAAGCGGTCAGGATACCAGGTGAGTCTATAGATGATAATGTTAAAAGACTTCTGTTTTAATATTTATTTCATGGTGATATGATGTGTTCAAACCTCCTTGTTTCTGCTGGAATTAAATCATCTCTTCTTTGAGCTCAGAAAAATGATTCCAATATTTCATAATTTAAATACAATGCATGACTTAAACCTATATGTATACATATATATAATATATATAATAACATAAGTTGTAATATTAAGGCACTAATATAAAAAATTAATAAGCTAAATTTCCAAAGAATTCATTTAAATATCACAGAAGATTTTGGCTTGGGAGATAAAATGTTTCTTGTATTTTCTCCACAATTTATTGCTATGCTTCAATGATGGCATGTACAATTAAGATAAAATGATATCATGATTGAAATTAAACCTGCTCCTGTTCTCAGTCATTTGAAGTTTATAATGATCAAATTATTAAAAATGACTTCTGTAAAAATTGTTAAAATGACCAAGTTCATACTGTTTAATATTATATATAGTTATGTGTTCTAAAAATACTGTTCAAGATAGTGACTTTTAATTTTTAGAATACTATTTGGGTATTAAGTACAGTAAGTTACATAAATATCTTTGCTCTAAGAAAACCTATGAAGCAGTCTGTATTTTTTAATGTAATAATTAAAACTTATAGTTGTTAAAATCACTACTTTTAAAATAGTAATTATGGATGACTTGAAATTATTTAGAGAAATAAGCCCAAAATTGCCTGTTACTAAAGAAAAAAATCATTAATTTAGGTCAAATTTTATGAAATTGTATATTGACTAAAACTAGAAAAATTTTAAGGTTTTCAGAAATTTCATCAGAAATATTTAATGATCAAATGTGTTTTCTGAGGATTCATGAATACTTATGGAAAAATTATATATATGAAAAATCTATAATAGCATATTCACATTTCTTACATATATTATCAGATCATTTATTTGAGAGTAAAGACATAGTAATTTGTATTCTGTTATGGATGTTAAACATACATAAATTATCTTTAAGTTATATTAGAATATTTTTAGGTTGATCCTATATGCTTTTAAAGTAAATTTAATCTTGTCACCACAGATAAGCCAGATAGTCACATGTTGTTAGGAAAGGGGAGTTGAGAAAAAAAAAATTCTAATTTGTAATTAAAATTTGGTTGTTCATTGAATGTTTTCCAATGTATTTGTAATAACTGTTTATGATAGCAGCTCCTTTTTAATGCTTAAAGAAGGCACACCATTAGTATCATTATCAGAAAGAGTAAGAATTTTACAGTGTCTTTATCTGACGGTTTTGCCACTTACAGCTTGTGTTCTTGTGCACGTTGCTCAATCTCCTTGAGACTGTTTCTTCAATTATAAGATAGAGAGAATACTCCTTGCTACTTGCCTCCTAAGGTACAATTCTGGGATACAGTAGGTGTTCAATCAGTGTATTCACTCAAGCAACATTTATTTTGTTCCTCCTATGCACCAAGCATTACCCTTATTTCTGGAGAATATGAAAAAAAAAAAAAAAACCCACAAAGATCCTATTTTCATGAGGCTTAATTTAGTAGGAGTGCTGTCTTCCTTACCAAATTTCTACTCTTCACCTTCTCTTAAAAAGCACTCTTTGAAGCAGAATGAATAACTATAGGCATAAATATTTCCAATGAAATTAACTTGTGTTTCTATTTGGATTTATAGCAAAGTATCTGTGTGTGTGTGTGAGTGAGACAGTGTCTCTATTGCCCAAGCTGGAGTGCAATCACTGCTCATGCAGCCTCAACCTCTCTGGCTCAGTTGATTCTCCTGCCTCCACCTCCTGAGTAGCTGGGACTACAGGAGCATGCCACACCTGGCTAATTTTTGTATTGTTTATAGAGACGGGGTTTCATCATGTTATTCAGGCTGGTCTCGAACTCCTGGGCTCAAGCAATCTGCCCACCTTGACCTCTCAATATGCTAGGGTTATAGGCGTGGGTTGCTGAGCCTGGCCACAAACTACCTTTTACTTGCATGTCAGGGAGAAGAGAGCAAGAGGATGACAATAATGCCTACTTATGTGGTGGTTTCAAGGATTAAAGGGAAAACATATGTAAAACACCTGGCTCACATTAAAGGTTAGATTCATTCTCTTCCTTTTTTTTTTTTTTATCACTTATCGTACTCTTAAAATTAGTTTGAGTTCTGCAAGTAATACGGCTCAAAGGAGAGCAAGCCTGGTGATAATTAGGGTACTTGAGAATAGAAGCTATGAGAAAAACCTAAGAAAAATAAGTGGAATTTCCAAGGAATCAGCAGCAAAGTTCCAGGGAATCTTTGAACAGAAGGTGAGCCAAAGGTATATAGCCAGGTCATCTTTGGAGCTGATTAGCTGGAAGAAGTTGAGAGGCTCTGCAGAATGTAAAGTAGGATCTCTGCCAAAGTCATTAAGAATATTTAAACTCAAAAAATATATAACTGAGAAATAACCTGGTCTATAAAGGCATTACATAGCCATTTTTTGTGATGGGGCACTTTTAAGTATTTAAAGAGCTTTTCCCCGAAAAAAATGTACCAACATGTACCACTTTTCATGCAATTCCAGAAGGTTTGTAAATCTGAGGTCAAGAACCCACGAAAATCACATAATCTTTATGGAAAAGATAATGTGGGAAGATTTATTTAAACCACTGCATGAGGATTCTGGATTAAATGGGAAGATGTATTTGATAATAAAAGCTATTAAATGCCATGATGCAATATTAATGGCATCGCAGTTCTTACAAACAGAAAAAATTTCTCATTTTTTTCTGGGACCATTTGAAACTAAGAGAGAGTTTGGGCAACATCTCGTAATTCCCAATTTGTGGTGTGTTAAAGTTAAAAAAACAGTGTCCATGGTATGTCTTATTAAACTGAACATAAGCATGTGGTCATCATAACTATATCAAAATATATAGTTAATATATATTTTAACTAATCTACTCACTTCTAATTCATTTAGCAAAACACTGTCTCTACTGAAAACACAATAATTAACTGGGCATGGTGCCACATGCCTGTAATCCCAACTATTTGGGAAGCTGAGGCAGGAGAATTGCTTTAACCCAGGAGACGGAAGTTGCAGTGAGCCAAGATAGGGTCACTGCACTCCAGTGTGAGTGACAGAGCAAGACTCCATATCAAAAAAAAAAAAAGAAAAAAAAGAAAAATAATGAAAAACTTACACACAGTTCTCATGGCAGTAATCTTCTTCAAGTTTTTAAAATAACACATTCCTTTCAGGAAAACATTTTGAGCACAGATGCCTAATATGAGAACATTAATTCACTTAGAAATTATAAATATATATACTCCCATACTATTACTCCATGTAAATTATTTCAAATATATAAAAAATAAATTAAGAAAGATGAAATAAAATATAACAAAATATTCTAAAATTTTCTTTCCCAGTGGATCATCATGCATACCTTTGGAATTTATGCAACCTATTTTGGAGACCCCTATGCAACATTCTTCCTTTGGTAAATGTACTTTACTTGCTCACAAAAAAAAAAAAAAAAAAAAAAAGAATGAGAGTTTTTTATTGGGGAGAGGGTAGAGAGAAACTTAATTGGAGTTTGCATTTTAATTCATTTTTGCTAGTTATATTAATGAGAAAAGAGGACTAGTGAGTTAAGAGATAAAAGTATCAGTCCAATTCTAGAATTTGGGCTATTCCTTTACATTTTAAAATCTGTTCTCTCCTTTCTACAAAGAATAATTACACTCTTGCATAACTGAATAGGTTCCTTCGATGACAGTAGACTATATAATAATGAATACAATCTTTTGAGATATGAAGAATATCATTCTAGTTTCTTAGTGTTGTATCATTCTGATTCTTATACTAACTCTTCTGGGTAGAAATTATTTTATTTATTTCACAAATGAGTGAGTAGGTGGGGCATGGTGGCTTATGCTTGTAATCCCAGCTCTTATGGAGGCCAAGGCAGTAGGATTGCTTGAGGCCAGGAGTTGGTTGGAGATCAGCCTAGACAACATAGCAAAACCCCATTTCTACAAAATAAAAAATTAGCCCTGCATGGTGGGACACCCTGTAGTACCAACTACTCAGAAGGCTGACATGGGAGGATCACTTGAGCCCAGGTGTTTGAGGCTGCAATGAGCTATGATTGCACCACTGCACCCCAGCTTGAGCAACAGAGTGAGACCCTGTCTCTCTAAAACAAACAAATAAACAACCCCAAATAAACGAATGAGCTCTGGCCACAGAGGTTACTCAAGGTTCCTTATCTATTAAGGAGCCTAGCTTGGATTTGATTGTGATGCACTTGAATATTCTGCTCCTCAAACTCAAGTTTTAATTCCACTTGATTGTAGGTTTCCTAGTTAAGCTAGTGATAAATTGAGAAGTCTTATTTTGGCCTCTTATGTCAGTGATTTAACACAATTGATTGTTAAAAAATAAAAAAATTGTACTTCATTCCAATGTTTTTCATCCAAAGATGTGTCCTTCAAACTTAATTTTTTGAATTTTTGAGTATTTCTCTAGATATGAATAGGTACTTAGATGTTGTCTATTGAGATTGATATTTATAAGTGACTCAGATTATACTTGTATTTATTACATCTTATTAGAAACAAAATCAAGACTGTGACCAATAAGTCTTTGCATACTGAATACAAGTTTGGCCTAGCATTAGGTTTGCAGCTGTGGTTGCAGTTCACGGGGTCTAATGCTATTTGGAACCTTACTTTTCCTTTGCTTTCATCTAGGTGCCTTTATACTTGCTTTTCCCCCCATTTAATAAACACTTAATGCTTTCCATAAGTATATACATTTCCTTACCCATAAAACTCCCATTTTTCCCTTATTTAATTCTACCCAATTCATATCATTTTTTTTTTTTTTTTTTTTTTTATTTTTGAGACAGAACACCTCTATAGTTTTTCTCAGCAGTACAAAGGAGGGCTGCATGTACATACAGAGGGAATTCAATAAACCTTTTCTGGCTATCAGTAATACTAGTTTTTCTACCTCATGGCAGGGTAATGCTGTACTTATGAGGCTGATTAAGAAGATGAACAGAGTGGTAGGCCTTTACTTCAGGGTTTTCTCTTGTATGTTTTTCGTTCAGGAATCATACAATCCTGGAGTTGGACTAGATTTTAGAAGTCATACTTTAGTAAAATTACACAAATGACACTTTGGGAGGCCAAGGCGGGCAGATCACTTGAGATCAGGAGTTTGAGACCAGCCTGGCCAACAAGGTGAAATCCTGTCTCTGCTAAGTAGCTCCGCAGGCAGTCACACTCACTTCTCTTTTCCTATCCCTCACTGCCTCCCCTCCCCTCCAGACAGAGTCTTGTTCTGTCGTCCAGGCTAGAGTGTGATCTCTGCTCACTGCAACCTCCACCCCCTGGGTTCAAAAGATTCTCCTGTCTCAGCCTCCCAAGTAGCTGGGATTATAGGTGTTCCCACCACTCCTGGCTAATTTTTGAATTTTTAGTAGAAACGGGGTTTCACCATGTTGGCCAGGCTGGTCTCGAACTTCTGACCTCAGGGGATCTGTTTGCCTCGGCCTCCCAAAGTGCTGAGATGATAGGCGTGAGCCACTGCACCTGGCCCTTTTTCCCCCTTTTATGTTTTTGTACTCTTTTATTAGAATTTTTCTTCTCCCAAGTTTGAAACCAACCGGACACAGAAATCACACAAATGAAGATCAGTTAGTTACTTTTATTATTGATAAATTATCAATGTGTAGTTTAGATTTAAGTCCAAAACTGTTCTAATATTTTACTCCAGATTTAGGTAGCCTTGAGCTACATCAAGTCATTGACTCAGATTAAGAGCCACAGCCTGACCCTCTTGGAGGCCCTTTGCCATATAGCAGGGAACAGAGCAGTACACCCACTATCTCCTGGTAGAATGAGCTGAGAGAGGACAGGAAAGGGCTGCGCCGAGCATGCTGCCTCCCAAACACACCTATTAGATACTCAGTCCTACCCTCTGCAAAGCAGATAAACCACCCTGGCAGCACTGTGCAGAATAGATTAGAAAGTAGGCTGGATTCGGTGGCTCGCACCTGTAATCTCAGTACTTTGGGAGACCGAAAGGGCAGATCATTTGAGTTCAGGCTTTTGAGACCAGCCTGGCCAACATGATGAAACCTTGTCTCTACTAAAAATAGAAAAATTAGCCGGACATGATGGCACATGCCTGTAGTCCTTGCTACTGGGGAGGCTGAGATAGGAGAATCACTTGAATCCAGAGGGATGCAGGTTGCAGTGAGTTGAGATCATGCCACTGCACTCTAGCCTGGGCAACAGAGTGAGTGAGATTTCTGTCAGAAAACAAATAGATTGATAGATTGTAAAGTACAAGATGGTAGTAGAAAGACAGGTAAAATGATGCTGTTATAGGAAAAACACTTTGTATCCTATATAAAAAGAAGTAAAGACTTTGGTTGGGGTTGAAGTTAAGATGTGTTTTATTGTCCTATTAAACTGTTTGACTATGAGATGTGTCAGGTATATGTTGGGCATCTGGATTTCAGACAAGAGAGAGAATCTCTTTGCCTAGTTTTATAATTGCTCCTTGGAGGACCATTTATTGTCTGATCCTCCAATAATCTGCCCTTTCGAATTGTTCTTTTCTATGTTAATTTGTTCTTGGTTCAAGGGGCATCAGCAGGTTCATTACCTGTTTTAACCAGTTCTCAAATGGGGGTAGGATAGCGTGAAAACATAGCAGGGCTTGAACAAAGATACTTTGTCCCAAATTCCAACACGCTCCTGAGGTTGATTGCTGCAGTCACACAACCAATGTTCAAGTCTTACTGTATGTAACTCTCTTTGAAATGTGACTTTTCTACTCATCTTACAAAAAGGCTGAATCTATTTCTCTAACCTTTATTTTAATTTTTAGAGTTGAACTTACAGCAAACAATAATTTTCTACCCTTTGAATCTGGATTGGCTTATGTGACATGCATTGATAAATGTGACACAAGCAGAGGCTTAGAATAAGCTTGCACATTGGGTTTTGCTCTCTCTTGTTTCTGGGAAGCCTCCTGCTAGCATGTGATCAAGTCTAGGCTAGCTGATTGGAGGATAAGAGAGTGGCTGGAGTGAGATTCCAGTTGTCCCTCCCTTCCCAGTTGCTCCTGCCTTCCCAGATACGACCCTAGACAAGTGAATGAGGCCACCCTAGACCATTCAGCCATAACCAAGTAAGTCCAGATCAGAAAAGCCATCAGCCAACCATAGAACAGGGAGAAATAGAAATCATTTGCTTATTTTAGTCCGCTAAGTTATAGGGTGACTTGTTACATGGGAGAAGCTAACTAATATATTATCTTATTAGCCATGATGACAAAGAAAATAGTTCTACCAAGAACATAAGAAAAAAATGGTGATTGTAGTTCAGAATTAATTTAACCTCGAGCTTCCTGGTAGCCAGGGAATTAAAAGCAGGATTGAGTTATAGAGTTGTCATTGTTTGAGAAAATAAATGTATAAATTCTCAAGAGGTGACAAACATTTTACTGGTTAAAAAATATAAAGGATATATCAATACTGAAGACACAAAATATTCATAAGACAAAGTATCTTGACATGCACCATAAAAGAGAAAACCCTTTATACGACTTTCTTACATTAATCGTCAACATGTCATGATGGTTCAATAAGCTATAAAAAATCAGCTTGTTAAACTATAAAGGAAGGAATGTTTAACATGTTTATTAAAATAACTGGATTTTGTTTTATACACACTTTTGGAAAAAGCTGCATATGAAGGTAAATCTTTAGATCTCGAAGGATTTTATTTTTTTAACTTGTTATTCTTTTGTAATATAATCACTCTGTATTAATTTAAATAAACTCACTTTGAATGAAATGGGAGTTTGATTAGGTTATTTCAATATTTTAAACTTAAAAGGTTATATATCTATAGAATCCAGAGTAATATGAATATATTTATTATTAAATATTCACCACATGAATGAGATTTGAATTTTAAAGTTCAGCTTTGATGGTGTTAAATTATCAATTTCTCACATGTTCTTGATCTATGCCAATAATATATATTATTTATTGAACCCCAACTATGAGCCATGTACTTTGCTAAGTGCTTTACATGTATTAGTTTAGTAAATTTTTTAATCTGTTCTGGAAGGTAGATATTATACGTTTTTCCTATCCTGGGCCCTTCACTGGTCCATCTGACATGTGTAAGCTTCCACTGAAAAAGCATAAATAGTCTTAAATCAATGAGGAAAGTTTTGGAAAATGAACTACTTAAACACAAATCAAATTACAGTCATAAGTCACTTAGCAATAGGGATACAGTCTTAGAAATGCATTGTTAGGTGATTTAATAATTGTGTGAACATCACAGAGTATACTTATGCAACCATAGATTGTATAGCCTATTACACACCTAGGCTATATGATACAGCCTATTGCTTTTTGGCTATAAACCTATATAGCATGTTATTGTATTAAATACTGTAGGCAGCTGTAACAAAATGATAAGCATTTGTTTATCTAAACAAATCAAAACATAGAAAAAGTAGAGTAAAAATATGATATAAAAGAAAAAATGGTACACCTGTGTAGGGTACTTACCACAAATGGAGCTTACAGGACTGGTAGTTTCTCTAGGTAAGTCAGTGAGTGAGTGGTGGTAAATGTGAAGGTCGAGAATATCACCAGGTACTACCATAGACTTTATGAACACTGTACACTCAGGCTACACTAAGTTTATAAAAAACTTTTTGTTCTTCATTAATAAATTCATCTTAGCTTACTGTAACTATTTTACTTTATAAAGTTTTTTTAACTTTTTGACTCTTCCATAATAACACTTACCTTAAATTAAAAAAAAAAAAAAACATTGGACAGCCTTACAAGAATATTTTCTTTCTTTATATCTTTATTCTGTGAGCTTTTTCTGTTTTTATTTTTATTTTTATTTTATTTTATTTTATTTTTTTTTGAGACGGAGTCTCGCTCTTGTTACCCAGGCTGGAGTGCAATGGCGTAATCTCGACTCACCACAACCTCCGCCTCCTGGGTTCAGGCAATTCTCCTGCCTCAGCCTCCTGAGTTGCTGGGATTACAGGCACGCGCCACCATGCCCAGCTGATTTTTTGTATTCTTAGTAGAGATGGGGTTTCACCATGTTGACCAGGATGGTCTCGATCTCTTGACCTCGTGATCCACCCGTCTTGGCCTCCCAAAGTGCTGGGATTACAGGCGTGAGCCACTGCACCCGGCCTTCTATTTTTAAAATATTTTATTTTTTTAATTGTTAAGCTTCTTGTTTAAAACTGAGACACAAACACACACAATAGTCTAGGCCTACACAGGGTCAAGATTATCAATATTATTGTCTTCCACCTTCTCATCTTGTCTCAATTTTTTTTTCGCACCTGTGATGGAATCTCGCTCCGTTGCCCAGGCTGGAGTGCAGTCGCATGATCTCTGCTCATTGCAATCTCTGCCTCCTGGTTCAAGTGATTCTCCTGCCTCAGCCTCCTGAGTAGTTGGGATTACAGGTGCACACCACAATGTCTGGCTAATTTTTATGTTTTTAGGTAGAGACAGGGTGTTGCCATGTTGTTCAGGCTGGTCTGGAACTCCTGGACCCAATTGATCTACCCACGTCTTCCTCCCAAAGTACTGGGATTACGGCATGAGCCACCATGCCCAGCCCCAGTAGGAGGCCTTTAGGGCTAATAACATGCATGGAGCTGTCATGTCTATGATAGCAATGCCCTCTTTAGGAATATCTCCAAGAATGTGCTTGAGGCTGCTTCACAGTATGTTTCTTAAAAGTAGAAAGAGGCCGGGCGCGGTGGCTCAAGCCTGTAATCCCAGCACTTTGGGAGGCCGAGGCGGGTGGATCACGAGGTCAAGAGATCGAGACCATCCTGGTCAACATGGTGAAACCCCGTCTCTACTAAAAAAAAAAATAAAAAAATTAGCTGGGCATGGTGGTGCGTGCCTGTAATCCCAGCTACTCAGGAGGCTGAGGCAGGAGAATTGCCTGAACCCAGGAGGCGGAGGTTGCGGTGAGCCGAGATCGCGGTGAGCCGAGATCACGCCATTGCACTCCAGCCTGGATAACATGAGTGAAACTCCGTCTCAAAAAAAAAAGTAGAAAGAGTACACTCTAAAACAATGATTAAACAGTATAGTAAAGTACATAAACTAGTAACATAGTCACTTATCGTCATTATCAAGTATCATTTACTGTACATAATTATATGTCCTATATTTTTGTTTGACGGGCAATGCAGTAGGTTTGTTTACCACCATCACCACAATCATCTGAGTCATGCATTGTGCTACAACATTATGACAGGTGATAGGAATTTTTCAGCTCCATTGTATCTTATGGGACCACTGTCACATAGCCGTTTGTCACTGACCAAAAGATCTTTTTGTGACACATGATTGTATATCCTTATCTGAAATGTTATACTAAAATAAATTTGAGAATGATTTAATCAAGTGGTGACATGGGCCTGTAGTCCTAGCTACTCTGGAGGCTGGAGTGGGAGGATTGCTTGAACCCAGGAGTTCAAGGCTGCAGTGAGCCATGATTGTGCCACTACACTCCAGCATGGGTGCCAGAGCAAGACTCTGAAAAAAGAAAGAAAAGGAAAAGGAAACAGAAGAGAAAGGAAAATAGAAGAAAATAGAGAAGAAAGAAAGAAAACTAAGAGAGAGAAAGAAAGAATTAAAGGAAGGAAGGAAGGAAGGAAAAAGAAGGAAAGAAAGAAAGAGAGAAAGAAAGAAAGAAGAAAGAAAGAAAGAAAGAAAGAAGAAAGAAAGAAAAAAAAGAAAGAAAGAAAAGAAAGAGAGAGAGGGGGGAGGGAGGGAAGGAGAGAGGGAGGGTTGGTTAAATGTTAAGCCAGGCATGGTGACATGTGCCTGTAGTCCCAGCTACTTGGAGGGAAAGCTGAGGCAGAAGAATTTGAGCCCATTCTTTGTAGAGTCCAGCCTGGGCAACATCTTGAGACCACAGAGCCTATCTCAAAAAAATGAAAAGAATTAAATGTAAAATTAAGTGATAAAAGTTAGAATTATCCATGATAAAGAAGACTTCTTACATCACACAAGCAATTAAGAAAGTTACAAAGGATAATATCATTAGAAAAATAGTTGAATATACACTAATGAAATAATGCTTATGATTTCTTTCCCACAGGAGTATGAGCATTACTGGACAGAGTTGAGAGGAACTACACTTTTCTTTTATTCCGACAAAAAAAGTACAATAGTAAGTAAAGATGTTCAGTTAATTCCATTGTTTCCCAATATGCCCTTATCACATAGAATATTATTCATTTTGGATTTTCTGCCATCCAAGAATAAAGATGCTCTGGTAAAATCAGTTCAAACAAAAATGTTTAAATCTGTGGGGGCTGTCAATGATTACAGGAACAATGAAAAATTTTCCTGGACAATTCAGAAGAAGATATTGACTCATTTCTTTTTTTTTTTTTTTTTTTTTTTGAGACAGAGTTTC
>NW_016107909.1:995896-1012817 GCF_001604975.1 Cebus imitator | reverse complement strand
CAGCTAATTTTTTGTATTTTTAGTAGAGACGGGGTTTCACCATGTTGACCAGGATGGTCTTGATCTCTTGACCTCGTGATCCACCCGCCTCAGCCTCCCAAAGTGCTGGGATTACAGGATTGAGCCACTGCGCCCGGCCTTGACTCATTTCTTTTACTTTTCGTTCTTTTCTTTCTGATTCTGATAACTAAACTTAGCTAAAAAGTGAAAAATTTTAACAAGACATCTGCACATTTATTGCTTAATACCAAGTGATAGCTTCAATTTCTCCCACTTTTGATCTGTTGTAGCATGCAGTTATAATTGGAAAGGGACAAAACGATCTCCAGAGCATACAAAGCCGCTATTTAACTTTTATAAAAAGACAAAAACATATCCCACAAAGCAGGACTTCCAAGGGATTAAACATGAGAATAACAATAAAGGGATTCTAAGGTTTACTTATGCATATTTATTTCAAATTCTGATTGTATGTTTCAGTTTTTTCCAGGAATAAGATGTATTATTTTAGTGGCAAATGCTTACCTACCTTGAAACACTATATTTATAGGAGTTTTTATGAGCCAGTAACCTGACTAAATATAAACATTCTGGATCTGGATATAGTAGCCCACACTTCCTAGAACTGCATTATTAGAAGCTAACATCTAATGAAAGAGACAGAAAAATAATCTGTGTAATGTATTCCACGTGAAATCATTTCAGTGCCATTTGTGACAAACCAGGCAGAAACCACTGAATATAAACAAATAAAAAACAAACATAGTCATCTTTACCAGAGTCCTGTATAGACAAGATTTATACAAGAGTGTTTTCAAATACCATAATAAATTTTACAAAATTAATTTCTCTTTTATGCATTCCAATTTCCCACTGATTTCAGTAAATGTAAAAGAGCTTTCATTTTAACCTTTTCTAATGCACCGTAAATGAGAGAGCTAACAGTTGTTGCTCACTTACTACACGGCAAGAGGCAGTAAAGATTAGTAATTGAGAGCCTGGTCTCTTTGGACAACTTGCCTGGGTGTTTGTCCTAGCCCTGCCACTGTTAGCTGTGGAATCTTGAGCTAGTTATCTGATCTGTGTCTCAGTGTTAACAGACAGGGAACTGGTAGGAAACAAAAGAGATCTCGAATTGGACAATTTGAAGAGAATTTAATAAAGCTTTAATAAATATGCAAAGCAGTGAACAGAGTGTATGAAAATTACAAAAGATAGTACAGAACCCTGAGGTGAATAACAATGTCCATTACCATATCTAGGACTGAGAGGAAAGAGTGGGAGAGTAGTGAGAATTGTGTAGAGATGACTGCCTTGAGGAGAGTATGATATTTGATTGAGGGAGCAACTGCGTTGGGTAAAAAATACCTGGCCTCAGTCTTCTGATCTTCTGCCACCATTCTCCAGTGGTCCAACCCAACAGGAACTCAAAGGGTACGGAGCTCCTCGATGTTATCCATACAGGTCTCTCTTCTGGTGCAGTGTTGGGTGGTGAAGGAATAAAAGTGAATCTAAAAGAGCAAACGAAAGATCTCCAACACAACCTTCAAATCTCTAAAATAAGAATAAAAATAGTAGTCCATTTGATAAGGTTCTCAAAATAATTACATAAGGTAGTACATGTAAGGATCCAAGAAAGTAACTGGCATATAGTCAGCATTCAGGCATTTTACATGCATTGTCTAATTTACTTCTCACAACTCTACAGAATGGCTGCTATTTTAACCCCGGCTTTATAGATGAAATTAGTGAAGATTAAAGATTAACAAATTGTACAAGGTCAGAGAGGTAATATGAAAGGTACAATCCAGGTCTTGCTCCTAAACTAGCCTTCTTCATCAAAATGCCATGAGAAGATAGTTATAATGAAATGACTCAGAATTGCCCATCTACCAATTTTGTTAAAAGAATATACAGACCTTTTGGGAACTTTTTTGAGTGGTAGTCTTAGAAGAAAGCACTAAGATAGACAAGGTGAGAGTGTAGATTTTTATCTTACAACAGGGAAGAATTTAAAGTTGCCTTTAAATATTTGAAAGGCTGTCAGGAAGTCATGTGAAAGGGTCACTGAATTTGTTTTGTGTTACTCCAGAAAGAAGAGATTAGGAGCAATGGATGAAAATTGTAGAAAAGTTGGGGCTTAATACAAGCAAAACCTTGCTATTAGGCAGAAGTGCTCAGGAGGCATGAGTTCCATGTTAGGGATGTTTGAACACAGGCTGGATGACTAATGAAAGGATACCCTGGCAGAGATGCCATCAGATGGCAGCAAGATTAGACAGATGACCTTTAAGCCTCTTCACAAGATACAAATAAAAACAAAAAGATATGACTCCCTTTCCTCTAATCAACGGATCAGGCTACTGCACTCTATCTAACTGTCACCTCTTCCTCTGTTGCTTCCTCCTTTGTTGCAGCAAAACTCACTAAGCTTGATCTAGACAATCCCTCAGAAAAAGACTTCTGTTTAATTTTAGATTCTTTCTTCACTTGTACCTCTCCTTTCATATTTTTTAAATTTATTTAAGATTGACATATAAAACTGTTTATTATGTACACATGGTGTTTTGAAGTGTATATACATTATGGAATGGTTAAATTGGAAATAAGCAGGCCAACTCAAACTTACTATCTATCTCACCAATATGGAAATAGCTCTGGGAAAAAAATTATATACCTATTTTTATGTCCTACCTTACTCAGAAAAATAAGACTTACAAATATACAATAAAATAAGTTATATTGGGCACAATTGAAAGAAACATAAAAGGAGATAAAAAGAACTCAAGAATGAGGCTAATTTAGCAAATATATATATATCATAAAAACCCCGCTATACTTATTACAGGTGGTTCTTTCTACTACTAGAAGGCAAGTCCATTGCATATAGACAGTGGAAATTGAGCAACCGACTTCTCAGAAGAAATATTTTTATTATACTTGGATAGGATAGGAATTTCTTAATAGGAATGCCATAATCAGTGGTGTGTAGTAAATGTTGAATAGCTTTCTAGAAAGAATTATGAATATATGTGTACATAAACGTATTACAAATATTAGTGATATAAAGTGTATAGTACACAATTAGAAAAATACACAGTAGTCTTTATTGTAGTGTTCATAATGACAATTGATTTTCACAGAATGTTTTCCTTTATTTTTGCCTAACTCTTGGATTGGTAACCAACTATTAAGATAATTCAATCATAATTTGACAGAGATTGAAATGGTATTTAAATCTGCTATTTCCATAATAAATTTATTATTAAATGTGATATTTGACATGAATATTATCTAATATTTTCATTTACATTAATGAGTAAAAAGAAAATAAAATAATGTTTTATGTCAAAACATCATGTATTCGTTAAAATCAATGAATGTGAGCAATTTATTTGCCACCATGCCCTGCTAGTTTATGTATTTCTAGTAGATATGGGGTTTTACCATGTTGGCCAGGATGGTCTCGATCTCTTGACCTTATGATCTGCCCACCTCAGCCTCCCAAATGGCTAGGTTTATAGGTGTGAGCCACTGCACCCAGCCAAATGTATTTGAAGCGTTTCTAAAGAAAACAAAAACAAAGACTGTGCAACAGACTGTATGTGTGCCTGAAGTATGGTACTGTTTGACCTTTTGTGAAAAAAAAAAAAATAATAAGTGCTGCCCCTGGACATCAATAAAATAATAAATCAAGATTGATTTGTAAGGTTTATCAGTTTTCATGGTGTAAAATACTCCCACCATGGCTGATTTCAAACTATCAATATGATCTCACTGAACATATATTTGGGTAGAAAAGCACAGTATTATATGGTATTTTTCCCCATACAGAAATGAAGATGTAAATTACCTTAAGAACATAGAGAACAGCAAATTGTAGAAATATAATTAGAATGTAACAAATTGTGTTTTAATTACTTTTTTTTTTTTTTTTGAGATGGAGTTTTGCTCTTGTTGCCCAGGCTGGAGTGCAGTGGTGCGATATCGGCTTACCACAACCTCTACCTCCTGGATTCAAGCGATTCTCCTGCCTCAGCCTTCCGAGTAGCTGGGATTACAATCATGCACCAACATGCCCAGCTAATTTTGTATTTTTAGTAGAGATGAGGTTTCTCCATGTTGGTCAGTCTGGTCTCGAACTCCTGATCTCAGGTGATCTGCCTGCATCAGCCTCCCAAAGTGCTAGGATTACAGGTGTGAGCCACTGTGCCTGGCCTAATTACTTTTGATTGGACTGTAATTTATTTATTGGTATGTTTAATAATTTAATTTTTAATAATGGCTGTTTAACCTGTTTACAAAATTCCTGAAAATTAACAATTGGCTTTTGCAAATCTGTGTGAGCCAGGTTCAGCATACCACCACATAATATATTTCCACATGTCCTGTGGGATTAGGAAAACCAGGGTATCATGTAAAGTACTAATCAGTTGGAAGGAAGATATTACTTTGCTTTCTGCTAGAACTAATGTGTATTACCTATGAAATAATGTAATGTTATCTTCCTTTATATTTGCAGTATGTTGACAAATTAGACATAATAGACCTCACATGTCTTACTGACCAAAATTCAACTGAAAAGAATTGTGCAAAATTCACCCTTGTTTTGCCAAAAGAGGAAGTACAACTGAAGGTGAGTAAGAAGAAACAGTAGTCTGTAAAGGATTGTGGTTAAAATAACATTCACCTCTTCACATCCAGTAGCTGAAGTAAAGGGAAATTACAAGAGAGGCTAAGTCTTATACTTTGTTAATATTTTTTGCTTGTGTTTGGCCAAGAGCTAGTTTTTTGAATTGGAATTTAAAAATACATTTTCACTTGTTTAGTATACAAGCACCATGAAACCAGATACTGTGCCCTCTAACAAAGTCAGGGATCCCACCTGGTGTTTGTTAAGGTTGTTTTTGAATCAGCATTCAAAATAAACCAATGAAAGTCAACGAGTAACTACAGTAATAACATAAACAGAACAACTTGCAGTTAAATAAGATATGCTCAGAGACTTTTCCTGGGAGATTACTGATTGACGTTGAAAGCACTGGTCTTTAAACTTTCGTGTTATAGAAATCACCTGTACTAAAGAACGCAGCTCCCCATCCTCCAACTCAAAACCTACATTTTAAGCAAGCTCCCCAGATGATTCACAGATATTATGGTGAAGAGCACAGGATTGGTGTCAGAAATTTATGTTTGAATTTGAGTTGTTTTATTAGTTATTCATGCATTGTGATTGTAGGCAAATTACTTAGCTTTTTTGTCTCTTCGTTTCTTCACCCAGAAGTAAGTCTTGCTCAGATGAAACCCTCTCACCAAGGCCTACCCGGACCACTATATTACAATGGCAACTTTTTTCTCCTTTCTTACGCCCTATTTGTACTCCTACCCTCTCTAACCCTGCTGTACCTTTAATTTTTCTCAATTCTATTTGACACTATAAAATTTACTTTAATGTTTATTATTTATTGCTCCTGGCTAGACCCTAAACTCCGTGAGAACAAGGATTTTTGTTTTGTTCCCTGATATAAACTAGTATGTAGAACAGTGCTTAGCACTTAAAGGTACTTAGTAAATATCTGTTAAATGAAGAAATCTGTAAAACAAACAAACAAAAATATAATAGGACCTTTTGTCAAGTTACCATGAAGATTAAATCAAGTAATACCTGTGAAGTGCTTAAATAGCAGCTACCACTGTAAGTGCTCAAAACATGTTGGCCGCAGTCTTGACCTCCCAGGCTCAAGCAATTTTCCCACCTAAGCTTCTCAAGTAGCTGACACCACCACACCAGGCTAATTTTTTGTATTTTTTGTAGAGATGGGTTTCACCATGCTGCCCAGGCTGGTCT
Source organism: Cebus imitator (assembly GCF_001604975.1). NCBI lineage: Eukaryota > Metazoa > Chordata > Mammalia > Primates > Cebidae > Cebus > Cebus imitator. Next base: position 1,006,969 of record NW_016107909.1, on the reverse strand, counting down.
CAAACCCCTGAGCTCAAGTGATTGTCCCACCTTAGCCTCCCAAAGTGCTGGGACTACAGGCATGAGCCACCACCCCTGGCCTCATATTGTTATTATTAGTAATAACACAGTAATAGCATTTACAGATAAGAATTAGAAGTTTCTACTTCCAAATTTGGTTGTCTTAAATTTAAAGCCAGTCCATTTTAACTGTTAATGGAGAGAGTAACTGTGAATTAACATACTGCAAAAATAAGTTTGCTAACATTGAATTTTTTTAAGTTGAGTAAATTCTTACGTTTATTTGTTTTAAGTAAGCAAACATTACAGCTATATATGTCTTCTGACAAAAGAAAATAATATTGAAATATTTCATAAAAGTACACATTAATAGTTCTAAGCCAAAAAAGAAAATGAATTATTTATTTTATGCTCAGTCATAATTATTTATTTTATGCTCAGTCACTCATGTGTTTCCTTCTTTGGCTTCATCTGCTTTTGTCTTCAACTTTAGACAGAGAACACAGAAAGTGGGGAAGAATGGAGAGGCTTCATTCTTACAGTAACAGAGGTAGGACGCTCACTGCTTTTGGTTGATTCATTTTTTTCAACAAATATTGCTGAACACCCTATGGACCGTACAGAGTGAAAATGGCTGAAGATATACCAATTGAAAAAGATAGATCTAAACCTTTGTACTTACTTATGAAAGTTATATTTTTATCAGATGGTGGAGAGGGAGAAAGTAAATAAGTAAACAGATGATCATTTCATATTGTGATAATTGTTAGGAAGAAAATAAGGCAATTTGCTAGGGAGTAACAGGTGGTAAAGGAGATTTACTTTTTGGTCTTATCCATTTGACTCAATGGTCCTTTGTATATTCTGATATTTGTAGCTAATACATCATATTCAAAAATACTTTCCTCTTCCCTCCTTTCTTTATTTCTTTTTCTTTCTTTCTTTCTTTGCTTTCTCTTTCTGTCTTACTTTCTTTTTTCTTTCTTTTCTTTTTTTTCTTTTTTTTTTTTGAGATGGGTTCTCACTCTGTCACCCAGGCTGGAGTGCAGTGGCATAATCTTGGCTAACTGCAACCTCCACTTCCTGAGTTCAACCTATTCTCCTGCCTTTGCCTCCTGAGTAGCTGGGATTACAGGCACCCACCATCAGGCCTCGCTAAGTTTTAAAAAAATATATTTTTAGTAGAGACATGGTTTCACCATGTTGGTCAGGCTTGTCTCAAAGCCCTGACCTCAAGTCAGGCAAGATCCTCCTGCCTCTGCCTCCCAACGTGCTGGGATTACAAGTGTGGGCCGCCATGCCCAGCCTATGTGAATTTTTAAGAGAAGACAAGTTGCCTCAAATTTTGTACACTGTAAATGTTGTTTTGTGTTGTGATTCCAGATCATGGTATATGAACATTTACAATATGTTGTTATTAGGATAACTTTAGTAGAGAAGTGAGAGATGGTCGGGCATTGTGGCTCATGCCTGTAATCCCAGCACTTTGGGAGGCTAAGGCAGGCAGATAACATGGTCAGGAGATCAAGACCATCCTGGCCAACATGATGAAACCATGTCTCTACTAAAAATACAAAAATTAGCTGGGCCTGGCGGTGCATACCTACAGTCCCAGCTACTCGGGAGGCTGAGGCAGGAGAATTGCTTGAACCCGGGCAGAGGCTGCAGTGAGCCGAGTTTGAGCCACTATACTCCAGCCTGGGAGACAGAATGAGACTCCATCTCAAAAAAAAAAAAAGAAGTGAGAGAAGCTCAGATTGTATGTAGTTCAAAGAGCTGAAACATTGCTTTTGAATCAAATAAACCTCAGTTTGCATCCTTTCCATAACTTACTAGCTGTGTGACTCTGGACTAGTTATTTAATCTTTCTGAGCTTGATCTTTCTTTTTTTTCCATTTGTATTAGGCCATTCTTGAATTATCATAAAGAAACACCTAAGACTGGGTAATCTGTAAAGAAAATAGGCTTAATTGGCTCATGGTTCTACAGGCTATACAGAAAGCATGGTGCCAGCATCTGCTTAGCTTCTTGGAAGGGCCTCAAGGAGCGTTTACTCATGGCAGAAGATGAAGGGGAAGCATATATGTCACATGGTGAGAGTAAGAAAGAGAGAGAGTGGGGAAGGAGGTACCACACACTTTTAAATGACTAGATCTTACAAGTATTCACCCAGTAATATGAGAAGAGCACCAAGCCATGAAGGATTCATCCCCATGACCCAAATACTGCCCATCAGGCCCCACCTCCAACACTGAGGCTAATTGCACAGGAGCTTTGGTGGGAACACATATCCAAACTATATCACCATTTGTAAACTGGGGATAATAATACCTTTTTTTTTTTTTTGAGAAGGGAGTCTTGCTCTGTCACCCAGGTTGGAGTGCAGTGGCTTGATCTCGGCTCACTGCAACCTCTCCCTCCCAGTTCAAGCAGACCTCCTACCTCAGCCTCCCAAGTAGCTGGGATTACAGGATCACGCCACACTGTCCAGCTAACTTTTGTGTTTTTAGTAGAGACAGGTTTTACCATGTTGGCCAGGCTGGTCTTGAACTCTTGACATCAAGAGATCCACCCTCACTGGCTTCCCAAAGTGCTGGGATTATAGGCATGAGCCAGTGTGCCCTCCTGCATAGCAATACCTTGTAGCATTTCTGTGAGGAGTTACAATAAAACATGTACAATGCTTGAGCTATAATAGTCAATTAATAAAGATATGTGTTTCATTAGGTATTTTCCCACATTATTTTATTTTTTCTGGTATATACAGAAATTGTTTTACTGGTTATTAGCTTAGTTATCTAAAATGTCTCTAAGCTTTTTTTTATTGCGTATCCCTATTAGTAAATATTTATGTAAATTTTATATGTACTCATACACATATTAAAACATACATAATAATAGAAATTAGTGAAATAGTAACAATAGAAAGTGAAGTTCTACTAATGTTTTCTTCATATACTCTAATGGACTTTCTTGTATACCTCCTGGAAAGCATGCACCCCTTGGTGATAATCACACAAGGCTACCTCCAAATACAGACTTGCTAGTGTCACATAAAACAAATATCCTACCATTCAAACTACACCTTCCAAGAGCACAGAGCTGGTCATAATGAGGTCAAAATTGGAGGTATGAATATAAATCAGAAGGACAAATATGGGTGAGTCAATCCAAAATACATCTCTAGGAAAGGTAACAACCACCACAAAACCAACTAGTAAGTAGAAATTCCAACATGTGAATGAATGTTTGAAACACACCACGAACACACAATAGAGACCTCTGACTGCTCACCTTCAGTCAACGAATCAGCAGTTCCATCTGAATCCCATGTTGTCTTGTGGCTTGGGCAAATCATTTTGGATTACTTGTGAGAGAGTGAGGCACCTTGAAGGTGTTCTGAAACTTCCCTGGCATTGATGAACAAGTGAGCTCAGAATGAAAAATGTGCGGTTTGTTGTTACTTGAATCAGCTTGTAGTGCAAGGTGGGATGTTCTTTGCTTTGGGACCAAATCAAAAGGAAGATTCCTTGGAAGAAGGGGAGGCACTTTGTGCAGGTTGTAGTTGGTCTAGAGGCAGTTCTGAGACACCCACCCTAGACTAAAATCCTCTATTTCTTATTCCCTATTCATCCACCTCTGTCAGGTAACTGTAGCCCTGTCGGACCAGAACAGGCTCATCTTTACTAAAGTTGTAAGTTATTAAGCTGTTTTCTTGCCTACCTACTCGTTTCATTGGTTTCAGCTGTCAGTTCCCCAAAATGTGTCACTCCTACCCGGGCAAGTAATTAAACTGCATGAGGTCCTAGAGAGAGAAAAGAAAAGGAGGATTGAGACAGAGCAGAGTACATCTCTGGAAAAGGAGAAGGAATCAACTGAAGATTATGTGGATGTACTGAACCCTATGCCAGCGTAAGTGCACAATGAACTGCAGTTTATTCATTGTTATTGAAACTAAATTCCAATTATCAAGGAGAGTTAGCCACTTGATCCTGTTAAGACAGGGACAATAAGCAGTCTTGGGGATAAACTGTATATCTCTGAGTACATGGCACATTTCCTCTTCTATGTCATGATCAACAAAATGCAAATTTGAACTAACCCTCTTACCACACAGGAAATCCCCTTCCACCCACGTTTTTAGAATAAATAGATACTCTTTCCAGAGCTCACACCTAAATAAAAACTCCTATGAAGAAGGCAGGAAAATATATTTTTTCACTATGCAAACTCTATGATTGACTGATTTTCTATCAGAAAATTATACCAATAAATTTTAAAAACCTAAAATGTTCTATTCAACTGACCAGTCGTCAATCAGTGAGTAGTCATTGAGCTTGTACTTTGGCAACGGACCTGGGTAAAATGTGTAAGGTGCTGGAAAATAAAGAGGTGCAGAAAATGCTAAATTCACCAACATCTTATATATATATATGTATATATATATATATATACATATATATATAAATATTTTAAAGACGGGGTTTCATCATATTGGTCAGGCTGGTCTTGAACTTCCGACCTCAGGTGATCCGCCCACCTTGGCCTCCAAAGTGCTTGGATTACAGGCGTGAGCCATCATGCCAGCCTTTTTTTAATGTTTTTATTTTATTTTTTTATTTTTATTTTTTATATTGTTGAAAAGATTCTGAGCTCTTTCCTCCTGGAATCTTGGTGGTGTTGTCCTAAAAACTGTCCTTGTACTCTCTTTGACATAAGGTTCTGTTGCATACTCTTATCTGTACTATAATCCCTGAAACCTACCAACCATCACGTTTACCTGAAACCACTGGCAACTGACAGACTGATAGGTTAAAAAAAAAAAAGTCACACAGACTGCTAATTTTTCTTTTTTCTCAATAAAACAAGTAATATATGTTTATTATGTATAAAAGGTTAAAATAATTTCTTGTTCCACCACCACTGAGAGATATTTGCTATCAACATTTTAGTGTATTGATATTCTACCATATTTTTTGAGGGGGAATTTTTTTTTAAGATACTATCTCACTCTGTCACCCAGGCTGGAGTGCAGCTGTGCAATCTCAGCTCACTGCAATCTCTGCCTCCGGGGCGCAAACGATTACTGTGCCTCAGTCTCCTGAGTAGCCGGGACCACAGGCGCCTGCCACCGCACCTGGCTAATTTTTGTATTTTTGTAAAGACAGAGTTTTTGCCATGTTGCCCAGGCTGGTTGCAAACTCCTGAGCTCAAGTGTTCCACCTGCCTTGGTCTCCCAAAGTGCTGGAATTACAGGTGCGAGCCACCATGTCCAGCCTCCTGCCATATTTTTTCTATGAGGTTTTTTTTTCCTATGAATATGACTATATATTTTCTTGACTACAATATACAGGTGATCTGTATAGGTTGAACAACGGTTAAACGACTTTTTGACTTTGAGATGATGCAAATGCAGTAGGCATTCAGTATAAATTCTATTTTTTGAATACCCATACAACCATTCTGTCTTTCACTTTCAGTATTCAATAAATTGGATGAGATATTCAACATTTGATCTTAAATAAGCTTTCTATTAGATGATTTTGCTTATCTATTGGCTAATGTAAGTGTTCTAAGCATTTTTAACATAGGCTAGGCTATGTTATGATATTCAGTAGGTTATGTGTATTAAATGCATTTTCAGCTTATAATATTTGCAACTTCCAGTGGGTTTATGAGGATATAATCCCATCATAATTCAAGGAGCATCTGCATATTATAAAAATGAGAAGTGTTTAATTTTTTTGCATATAAAAATAACAATGCCATAGAAAGACATATTATACCAAAAGAAGTGAGTTCAGACATACGTAAATATCAGTTGTATAAAACATAGACCATACAAGAGAAACATTTACATGTATTATATCCCTGAAAGGAAACCCCCCAACAGATATTTATCCAAGAACCTATTTGTCAACTGAGACTGGAATATATTGTTAATTCTTGCAGATTTTCAAATGGTAATGGTGATTATATAGTGATCAGTAGATAGCCTTTGTATAAAAAGGCTTTGAAAGAATTAAGGAAGGAAGGCCTTAATGTTAGCATACTCAGAGTGGCATAGGCTTGTAATAATAGATCATTAATAAAGCCAGAAGTTTTAAGAAAAGTTAACAACTGCAGCTTTCAAAGTTATTTTGGTAGCATTTTTTTTCAAGTAATGATCTTCATCAGTTAAAAATCAATTCTGTTTTTTAATCTCACCTCTGTAGATGTTTTTATGCAGTGTCCCGGAAAGAGGCAACTGAGATGCTCCAGAAGAACCCTTCCTTGGGAAATATGATCCTAAGGCCTGGCAGTGACAGTAGAAACTACTCCATCACTATCCGGCAGGAGATAGAGTATGTTTAACTTTAAAAAATATATGGAATTTTTAAAAGCATGGTATCACTTAATACACCTGCTATGTGTTTTGTTGGGGGCTAAAAATATGAACACAATAGGCAGGGAATGTCATAAAACCAATACTAAAGACTGAGCCAGTGCTAACATTTGCAGGAGGGAAGAAGAAGGAATAGCACGTTATTTTGGTCCTGGATATAGTTGTATTGTTCATTCATTCAATTAAATATTTATTGAGCAGCTGCTATATGTCAAGCAATACTTTGGCACTGAGAATACAGCACTGAAAAAAAACAAACAACATCCCTGTTTTGGTATGAGTTGCCTAGCAATAAAAATATAAAAAGCAAAACATCCTGGCTTCAATCTTCAGTGAGTTTACATTCTTATAAGGAGACATAGACTTAAACACATAAGCAAAAATATATGTGGTAATAAGTTCTACAGAGTAAAATAAAGCAGGATGAGAGAGATGAGAACCCTCAGAGGTGATAAAGGGAGGACATTTTTATGGTTGCTATTGTTTTAATATACAGTGGTCAAGGAAGACCTACTTTATTAACTGATTTAAGCAGAGAGCTGAAGGAAGTGAGAAAATAAATCCTACCAACATCTGGGGCAGCAAAAGTGCTCCAGGCAGCAAGTGCATATGCTCTGAGACAGAAGAATGCTTGACTTGTTCAAGAAAAGAAAAGGGCTATTGTGACTGTAATGAAATGAGCAAAGAGAAAAGTGGTAGGAGAGGAGATTCCAGAGGTGGGGGTAGGGAAAGGTCACTCAAAGCCCTACAAGGGTTTTACTTTGAATAACATGAGAGGCCACTGAACTGTTGACATAATCTGACTTATGTATTTAAAAACAGGCCATTTAGGAGCCTCTTTGTCAAAGTTACTAATTTCTTTCTGGTAAATGGTCTAACTTTGATAAAGTCGGTAACACTTAAATGCAAACGTTTTCTGTGTAGTTACAGTAGTTAGATCTTTCAATAGACTCCAGCTTTCAAAGTCTATGAGAACTTGCACTCCACTGGGGACTCTGGCTTAGTTAATACTTCCACAGCTGATAATATAATTTAAATATAGAGATTTTGTCTTACATGAAAATATTCAGTAGTTGACTTTCTTTAATACATATGCATAAACAGAACGTTGATTTTTGAATTTGCTATTCCTAATGGTGATAATATTATTTTATCAACTTTTATACTATAACATATCTATCGATGAACCTATCTACTAATCTACCCCAGAAACATCTATAATTCTAAATATGAAGATATGTATGGTGAATAAAGGCAGTTAAAAAGAAACAACTTCCAGAAACAAATTTAAAAACATGGCATTATGGCTACATTGCTAGTGTGAACCACAGACCAATAAGCTTTATTCACTTGCTAATAAAGAGATATTTGTCTTTACACACTAGTCATGGCACTGAACATATGGCAAGAATGTTAGATGGTAAATCAGATCATGGCTCTTTGTGTAAAGAAATATGTGCATGTAAATCTGTGTGTATATTCCTACAATGAACGTCTGTCAAGTTAAACTTGTGGTTTCATTATATTTTGTTTATTATAAGCTAACATTTGAAGTTAATGGATTTTCAACTCTATTGAAATATGGTAGAAAATAGTAGATATTTCAGTTACAACCTAATCTGATTTATAATTTAATTGACTATCTTGAAACAAATCCAAAACAAATCATTTTTCTTATTGTTATGACTGCCATTAAATATCAGTGAACTTAGGATAATTTGTAGGAGAAAAGTGGATTTTTCTCTTTAGTATATCCCAATCAAGAAGTTTGTCCTTCTTCAGGATTTTGGAAATTGTTTATCCCATAAACTACAGCATATACTTAATCATTTACTTCCACTTTTAAAAATAAGAGGATGTGCTGAATTAAAAATTAAGAGATAACAATTTTTAATAGAAACATAATCTAAATGCTTAAAAGTAAAATAAGATCACCAAAGAGAGTGATTTTCTTTTCCTTAATGTTATTCCTTTCTCGGTCAGATTAAGTGGTTGATTCACTTACATGTGACCCCTGTCTTACTCTTCTTATGAAATGGACAAGATTTCAAGACCTGTTAGCTCCTTAAAGACTGCATAGTTCCTGTGCATAGAAACCTGATCCCTTTTAAGGTAGTCTAGATTACATTTTCTATACAATTAACTACAAGAAATGACTGTTTTCTGCTACAGACATGGTGTGTGACTAAACTGAATTTCTGTACTTAGGATATAAATGTAGTGTCACAGTTTTTACTCACAGTTTTATTGTATTTAAGTTATATGTTAAACTCGTAAGAGAGTCTGGAAAAGGAGTTCATATCCAAGTTGCATAATTCTAAATTTAATAAGCTCACTTTCAGTTTTAATTTATATAGGAATTCATGCTTTTGTGAGCTGATAGTCATCAAAACTTACAACATTATATAAAACTAATCGCTCTCCCCCCACAAAAGTTCATATTTGGAAAGCAAGAAGTATAGTGGTTAAACTAAAGCATTCTAACGCTAGAGTCAGTGTGTACTTACTTAGGCTTTGAGAAATAGTTTATACCTGGAAGTGGATAAGAAAAATTCATTTGTATTGCACAAATTTTCTTTACATGCCAGATCCATCTATGATGTCAAGGTTTGTTAAATGTATTCTCTAATGCCTCAAAACAGGCATTTCAGAGTACCTGAATTTAATATCTTCTATTTAACAGGTCATTTAATTTTAAAGGATAACAATTGTATAGAGTATTAGAATTTTAGCTTGTTACACTGCACAACTTAATGTAAAGATTTTGGTAGAAACCTTGGCTATTAGGAAGCATCTGTGTTATCCACAACACCAAATCATTCTCTTACAGATTATGGGAGAAATGTTCAGTCATGCAAGTTAGATGAATGTGTTTGGTAAAACACTAGCTGAAAAGTACAAGTTGGTTTACAAAGCAGTACATAAAAATAAAATTATCTCCATGTGTTCACAAAGCAGCTGTGGGAGGAAAGAGTGTTGTTCTCAGGAATAAACAAAAGCCATTCAATGCCAAATTACCAGATGACTCTTGTCTCACTGTAAGCTATCATCTACCTTTACCCAGCCCAGTGGTGCATGAATTCATAAGACATAAAGCCGTTCTTACAACAAAACATCATGGCTTGGTTTGGCTTTCTTGAAAATGTTTTGACTAGGTACCAAGCTAGTAGTATGGAAACTTTGGAAAGCCATTAGCTAAGGAAGCGGTAGGAAATATTACCCAAAATTGATTTCTTTGCAAAAATTGAGGTCAGAAGCTAAGAACAAGTATTTATAACAACATTTAAGGGCACACCTTTTTTTAAAAAAAAAAAAAAAAAAGATCTGTGACTTCCATTTTGAGGTCAGCATCAGGAAAATTTAATATAGCAAATTCTATCAATCTTGTTTTTTTCATGTCTCTTTATTTCTTTGGAAAAGCCGAACAAGACAGAATATGAAAGGAAAGCAAAAGGTCTAAAAAGAGAATCAAAACCTAAGCAACTTCAATGGATTTTTTTTCCACCTTTTTCTGTTTCAGAATTTCATCATAATAGTCAAAAGTTCAAAGATACCTTTTGACCTTTGCCACTTTTCCTCCCACAGCTTTGCCATGAATGATGATAATGATGATGATATGATGGCTTTTAATAACAACAATTGTTGTTCCCCTTATAGGTTACCATTTGTGGGTCCTATGGTGAGTGCTGACAAACATTTCCTTCTGGCACAAAAAAAGCTTTGAGACAGACAGTATTTTCCATGTTTTACAAATGAAGAGGATGACACTCACAGAAACTACTACATTAAAACAATACCTTTAAGAAGTAGTAAAAATGGTTATAATTTACTGAGTACTTAAATGTGCCAGACACTGCACTAAGGGCTTTGCAAACATTAACTTACAGCAGCCCTGTGAGGCAAGGCATCACCATCTCCATTTTATAGATGAAGAAAATGGAGGTTCAGAGAATTCACAAGACAGAATCAGAATTTGAACCAAGTTTTCTTCAGTCTTCCAAGGAACAGCAATCCCTTATTTAATGGGAATACAGGCATTCTAATAGAAATTGTAGAGTTTTCAAAAGTAACTGTCTGATTATGAAGATCTTTTTATAATGGGATAAAGATAAAGCCAAATACAACCACCCCAAAAAGGTACTCTGTAACCTTCTGTGTCCAAAAATGTTTCCTTCATCAACTTGTAACTGATACCTGAAGTTTCCACATTAAGGAATACTTTCTTTTAGGAAGGGAAAAGGCTGGTTAGGTTTTATTCCATGGTTTGAAAGTAGGTTATTGGAATTTATGAGCTGTTTTCCATTGTGATTTTTCAATAAAGAGGTGATTTGGATGTAACGGTGGATGAGAAGAGTCTCCTAAATAGAAGACTTCAGTTTCAGTCCTAACTGAAAATGGAAGGAGAATAGATTAAAAAAAAAAAAGAAGGTAGAAAGGCCCTGTGCCTAACTTAACCCAATAAACACTTCTGTTCTAGACAGCTTCTGTACGTAGGAAGCTGTTTAATTAGGGTCATTCAAGCAAATGACAATATAATAAATGCTGTTAACTTGTCAACACTAAAAAAAGTTTTGGTCCTAACATTCTTGCCATTACAAATCAAGGGAATTCAAGACAAACATACTCTGGTTCAAAACTAACTGAAAGGATATTGACTTCTATCTCAGTATAAATTTGCTTAGTTCTAG
>NW_016107909.1:993312-995840 GCF_001604975.1 Cebus imitator | reverse complement strand
TTTGAGACAGGGTCTTATTCTGTTGCCCAGGCTAGAGTGCAGTGGCACAATCATAGCTCACAGCAGCCTCGACCTCCTGGGCTCAAGTGATTCTTCTACCTAACACCTGAGTAGCTGGGACCACCATGTCTGGCAATTTTTTTTTTTTATTTTTTTGTAGAGATGGGGTATCACTATTTTGCCCAGTCTGTTCTCTAACTCCCTGGCTCAAGTAATCCTTCCGCCTTGGCTTCTCAAAAGTTCTGAGATTACAGGTGTGACCCCACCCATCCAGCTACTAAAGCTTTAAAAACTCAACTTCATAAATATGTATTGTGTGCCTAATGCTAGAATACAAAGATGAATAGGATATGCTTCTTGTTCATAAGCAGTTCATAATCAATAAAATAACCATGTATTCAAGTGGTAATAATTTTGAGTGCTATGTGACTATAGAAGAGGAGGACATTACAATTCATGTACAGCTAGTGCTCGACTTACGACCACGATTGGTTCCGACAGGCCTGTTGTAACACGATTTGGTTGTAAGTTGAGTAGGCTATATGTACAGTACTGTGAAATGATGTTATAAAAATCTTTGTCATATTTTATCATAATTTTCTTTCATTATTGTTATATATCATAATTTTCTTTGTTCATTTTATGCCATTTTATCGTCTCTACACCATTTTGTTTCTTATTTTTACATTCGTCAGGTTTAAGTAAAACACTGCATTACCAGTACAACTGGTTTAATATTTGCAAAACATACAAAATTACAAAATACAGGTGCATACCAAAATACAAAATACAGGTGTAAAAAATACCATAGGAAACATTTTCCCAATTGCAAAACATATCAAAATATATAAACATGTACGAAACATTTTATTGGCCGCTGGTGCTTGGCTGTGGATCGTTGATGTCATCATCTGAGGCAGCAGTTGGGGTTACTGGAGTTGGTTTTTTCATAAACATGGTGAGCTTTGTCTGAATTGTATGTTTCTTTTTCTCTTCATAAATTTCACGATACGGGCGAAACACATCGGGCACCATCTGTTCAATCCTTGCAAATCATTCGATGTTTGGGTCCATTGCTTCAAAATGTATAAGAAGTTTATTGGGAGGGGTTTGATGAAAAATATCCAAGACACAAAACACAAATTGCTGTACCGAGTCTGGGATAACAGTTGAAATGGTGCACACGGAGATGGTAGTGCTGCCGGAAGCTGGTTCGCACTGTCGTAAGCCCAGCTGGGCAATGTTTGCGCTGCCAGACGCGAAGCAGTCGTGGCTAGTGATTGTGGTTGTAAAGTCGAATGCTCATAAGTTGCATAGGTAGTAAGTCAATCAATACCTGTATTGTACTCATGTTCTCATCTATATGTTCATATAGTGCCTAAGACCCAGTATTTTCCATCTCTCTAAGTCAGCTTCAAAGTTAGCAGATATTCACAGTGGTATATGAGCTATAAATAACAACTATTGAGTGCCTTCTGGTTGAATTAGTGATAATGTAGAGTAGAAACCAATGTACTTTTAATAATTCTTTCTACTTCTCTCTTAATATGGAGAATATATATTTGATTTTTATATACCTATATAGAATTTTATGTTGTTTACTTTCTAGGTTACTGACATTAAATTATTTCTACCTGAAAGGTTTTTAATTCTTGATTCCTGTTTTTCTCTGTTTATTTTTTCTCATTCACCCACTCAATGACCCAGATTGCCTATATTCCTGAGCAGCCCCAAAAAAGACATACTGCAAACCACCAAGGATTTTTAATTTTTTTTTTGCCAAATTACAGTCATGAAAACATAGGTTGATTATACAGGTGATATTTTATGTTTACTTTAGTTTGCATGTACCCAATTGTATAATAAAATGGAGACTAACCATTTGTTTCATTGTAGCATGCCAAGAATCAAGCACTACAAAGTGATGAGAATAGGACAGAACTACACTATTGAACTGGAAAAACCTGTAAGTAGCTATTTTTGTTGTTGTTGATGACCTTCCTCCTAATTCCTTATAGCCTCCTAGTGCTGTCAAAATAAATAAATAAATAATAAAAATTAAAACCAGTTAAGTTAAGGAGCCCTGAACGTGGCAGAAGCCGGGTTTAGTGGCACACACCTGTTAACCCCAGCTACTTGGGTGGTTGAGGCAGGAGAATAGCCTGAACCTGGAAGGCAGAGGTTGCAGTAAGCGGAGATCCTGCCATTGCACTCTAGCCTGAGCAACAGAGCGAGACTTTGTCTCAAAAAAGAAAAAAAAAAAAAACGAGCTCAGGATCGCAGCTTCCAGTGAAAGCGCAGAGGGTGAGTGGATGCCGCATTTTTATTGCCCACAGACTAGGAAATTCCCGGGCAGAGGTGCTCCACGGTCGCCAGCGCGGCTGTTTCGGCCAGCGCGGCTGTTTCGGCCAGCGCGGCTGTGCTGGCCCGCGCGGCTGCTTTGTCGGCGCCCCGGAGCCGCGCTTCTCCGTACAAAATACACTGGTCCGGGTGCCCTTTAGGCTGGCGATTGGAGCCACGGGAAGTCG